>NC_084565.2:25175000-25270000 GCF_033978685.3 Nerophis lumbriciformis
GGTAGTATTATGCTCTGGGCCTGTTTTACTGCCAATGGAACTGGTGCTTTACAGAGAGTAAAAGGGACAATGAAAAAGGAGTATTACCTCCAAATTCTTCAGGACAACCTAAAATCATCAGCCCGGAGGTTGGGTCTTGGGCGCAGTTGGGTGTTCCCACAGGACAATGACCCCAAACACGTCAAAAGTGGTAAAGGAATGGCTAAATCAGGCTAGAATTAAAGTTTTAGAATGGCCTTCCCAAAGTCCTGACTTAAAGGTGTGGACAATGCTGAAGAAACAAGTCCATGTCAGAAAACCAGCAACATTAGCTGAACTGCACCAATTTTGTCAAGAAGAGTGGTCATAAATTCAACCAGAAGCTTGTGGATGGCTACCAAAAGTGCCTTATTGCAGTGAAACTTGCCAAGGGACATGTAACCAAATATTAACATTGCTGTATGTATACTTTTGACCCAGCAGATTTGGTCACATTTTCAGTAGACCCATAATAAATTCATAAAAGAACCAAACTTCATGAATGTTTTTTGGTGACCAACACGTATGTGCTCCAATCACTATCACAAAAAAATAAGAGTTGTAGAAATTATTGGAAACTCAAGACAGCCATGACATTATGTTCTTTACAAGTGTATTTAAACTTTTGACCACGACTCTCAGCCTTGGCTTCAGCCTATTCCTTTTTCGGTCATTATTTTTCTTTTTTTGTGTGTATGATTGTTAATATGTATAATCTGTGCTGTTGAATTGATCACACAAAATGGTTGATTATATGACCGAAATAAACCCATTTCATTTCACTATGTACCTCTTCTCATGCAAGATCACACTTTTCCACCTGCTAAACACAAACAGAACAGACAACTCCTATGTGACCTGAAGAGATATATACATTATGATTACATATGCGGAATGCAGTTACGTGGACCCCGACTTAAACAAGTTGAAAAACGTATTCGGGTGTTACCATTTAGTGCATGGGTGTCAAATTCTGGCCCCGTGTAATTTAATTTGGCCCTTGAGGCAATATCAAATTAACATTAGAGCTGGCCCGCTGGTATTATACAGCGGCGGTGCCGCTGTAACACCGCATTCACCGCTAATACTCATACTTGCCAACCCTACCGATTTTCAGTGCCCCTCTCGAAAGTCTCCCGGGGCAACCATTCTCCTGATTTCCACCCGGACAACAATATTGGGGGCGTGCCTTAAAGGCACTGCCTTTAGCGTCCTCTACAACCTGTCGTCACATCTGCTTTTCCTCCACACAAACAGCGTGCCGGCCCCTGTCACATGATATATGCGGCTTCTACAAACACATAAGTGAATGCAAGGCATACTTGATGAACAGCCATACAGGTCACACTGCAGGTGGCCGCATAAACAACTTTAACACTGTTACAAATATGCGCAACACTGTGAACCCACACCAAACAAGAATGACAAACACATTTCGGGAGAACATCCGCACCGTAACACAACATAAACACAACAGAACAAATACCCAGAACCCCCTGCAGCACTTACTCTTCTGGGACGCTACAATATACAACCCCCGCTACCACCAAACCCCGCCCACCTGAGCCCCGACATTAATGAACTAGCATCCCAGAAAAGATGGCAGGTATCTGGCTTGGGCACATCAGATTAGATCAGTGTGTTGCAAACTGAGCAGTTTAAAGTCCTGAATGGTTGATTTATTCATTGTTATTTTATTTTCAAATTTATTAGCCTGTGGAAAAAGTTAATGTTGATTTTTACCTCAGAAGGCTGCAAATAGAAAAGAGGCATTCAATTTTTATTACGATTTTATTTGATATGCCAGTGATATTTTTGAATTATTATTCGAAACTCGATTTTGCATGTCACTATAAAGTTATATACGCCTTGCTTAAAAGGTTAATTTGTTCAACCTTGGCCCGCAGCTTTGTTCAGTTTAAAATTGTGGCCCACTCTTTATTTGAGTTTGACACCCCTGATTTAGTGGATGAGAATCAGCACCTCCAAGTCCGAGTCCATGGTTCTCGCCCGGAAAAGGGTGGAGTGCCATCTCCGGGTTGGGTAGGAGACCCTGCCCCAAGTGGAGGAGTTCAAGTACCTCGGAGTCTTGTTCACGAGTGAGGGAAGAGTGGATCGTGAGATCGACAGGCGCATCGGTGCGGCATCTTCAGTAATGCGGACGCTGTATCGATCCGTTGTGGTGAAGAAGGAGCTGAGCCGGAAGGCAAAGCTCTCAATTTACCGGTTGATCTACGTTCCCATCCTCACCTATGGTCATGAGCTTTGGGTTATGACCGAAAGGACAATATCACGGGTACAAGCGGCTGAAATGAGTTTCCTCCGCCGGGTGGCGGGGCTCTCCCTTAGAGATAGGGTGAGAAGCTCTGTCATCCGGCGGGAGCTCAAAGTAAAGCCGCTGCTCCTCCACATCGAGAGGAGCCAGATGAGGTGGTTCGGGCATCTGGTCAGGATGCCACCCAATCGCCTCCCTCGGGAGGTGTTTAGGGCACGTCCGACCGGTAGGAGGCCACAGGGAAGACCCAGGACACGTTGGGAAGACCATGTCTCCCGGCTGGCCTGGGAACGCCTCGGGATCCCCCGGGAAGAGCTGGACGAAGTGGCTGGGGAGAGGGAAGTCTGGGCTTCCCTGCTTAGGCTGTTGCCCCCGCGACCCGACCACGGATAAGCGGAAGAAGATGGATGGATGGATTTAGTGGTCAATTGTACGGAATATGTACTGAACTGTGTGCAATCTACTGATAAACGTTTCAATTAATCAATCAATGCAAAAACATCCTTCTTTAGAACGGTTAAGTCGTCACACATTAACAATTCATAGTTCCAATTAGCAGACGTGGTTGGAAATGTTTATATTAAACATGATTTGTCACACATACCATCACGCTGTCTTAATCCGCTCACGTCCTTCTTCTCCCTTTTTATGAAGTGAGGATTTCACAAGCTGTTACAGACCTGCCATGTTCTTTTAGGTTCTGACTCGTCCTACTTTGACTCAGTCTTCACTGTGACGGCATCAAAATAAAATAAAACTCTACAAGTAAAATAAGCAGACGCTATTTAAAAAAAAAAAAAAAACCCTCCAGGCTTTGTTTTGATCCATGTCATGTTTTGAGCTCTCCTGACGGGCTTCGACTACCCACTGCACTAGCGTTATACGGCCAGGAGAGAGCGCTATTTATCTCCCTTTAACAGTCAGTCGAACGTTTGTTCGACAGAATGTAAAGTTTTTTTAAATGACAATTCACGGTGAAAGAAAATGGCGAGAAGATTAGACATAATAACAAAAAACTTACAGTTTAAGAGGCATGAGGAGTACATTACTTGTATGCCTCAGTTCAACAGATGGCGCTATAAATGTGACTTCTTCTTAATTTGTTTAAATAGAGGACAACAGTGTTGAACACACTCGTGACACCTACAGGACGTAAGAGGAACAGCAACAACCACAAGCTGGCATTTTGCCTATCATTCACAATCCTTTTGTGAGACAAGAACACATGTTTTTCTTTTTTTTTTTAATGCATTTTAAATCGTAAATAAACACTACCAAAAGTCAGCTAACGATGGAGATAATGTATTTGCGTGGACCCCGACTTAAACAAGTTGAAAAACTTATTCGGGTGTTACCATTTAGTGGTCAATTGTACGGAATATGTACTGAACTGTGCAATCTACTAATACAAGTTTCAATCAATCAATCAATCAACCTATAAAGCACTCTAAAAAACATCCAAAAACCTCCATTAAGTGTTATATAGACGCTGTAAGTATACATGTAAAGTCAGTGGCGGGCCGTGCGTTTCCCACCAAGGCCTTCAGTGATGTCTGACTTCAATGATTATCTCTCAAAATACCATAATTGATGTCACCACATGGCCATTGCTGGAGAAATACTACACAGAAACACATGTACGCCCTACTGTGCATTAAATCACATAAATAGTGTACAAAACAGGTTATTTTGTGGTGCATTTAAAAATCAATAAACTCACATCAGCAATTAAAACATATCTTATGTGGTACTGTCGATATAAAAATGGGAAAATGCATATTAAACGTGAAAAAAATAAATCAATAAAATATTTGAACCCTCAATTTGTAGCACCCATTCGACGCCGTATAAGCCAGTTGATTCGAGTGGAAATGGCGGGCATTTCCCCATTTCATTGCCAACATCGTCTCACAAGATGTAGTTTCTCTTTAAATATCCTTCTTGAAAATGGCTTTGCAAATATATATCTGCCACCTAATCAACGTTTTGTTCTCCTTCTTTGTGGGTCAACCGCTTCCTGCTAAGTTGCAACTTGTGAATGGATTCTCACTTTGGAATGACAAGTGTGTATCCAATCACAGTCTCGTTAAGGTCAGGCTACCGAGATAGGCTACTGTCAACAACTTGTGTTCTGATTGGCTATCACAACTGTCTATCAAATCTATGTGTTCTCAAATTAATCTGCTAATGGTCCCGATGAGTATCCAATCACAAGACGCGTAAATGTCACCTTCAGTGTGAGGCCAGCTAGAAGGCCTTACTGACAATAAAGCGTGATCTGATTGGCTATCGCCATTATCTATCAACTGTATGTGCCCGTTCACTTACAGTGCACAAACGCTCACATTGTTGATTCTGAAGGCCCCGGGCAGATTTCGTACAGCATGGCAACATAAGCGAGCTGAATTCTGATTGGATACAAACTCTAACCTAAAAACAACAGCACTGGAAGGAGCATAATATGACATGAAGAGAATATGAATATTTTTAGATATTTAGGAAAAGTAAATAAAAAATTACTTTTATCTTTAATTAAGATCATGATTTCTGGTTATGTTAGGCCAGCAGAGAAGGCCTTTCTGGCCCTGACGGCACACCACTGTGTAAAGTAGTAACCGACAAATTAATAATATTATACGTATTTTGGTCATTTCATCTTTAAACTACAATGTCCGCTATTTCCTTCAACAACAACAACAACAACTACTTTTTGAGAGCCAACGACAACTATTTTGGTACAAATGATGATCCACAACTAGAGATACATGCGTTAAAATGTAATATCGGAAATTATCGGTATCGTTTTTTTCATTATCGGTATCGTGTTTTTTTTTTTTTTTTTTTGTTTTTTTGTTATTAAATCAACATAAAAAACACAAGATACACTTACAATTAGTGCACCAACCCAAAAACCTCCCTCCCCCTTCACACAAAAGGGTTGTTTCTTTCTGTTATTAATATTCTGGTTCCTACATTATATATCAATATATATCAATACAGTCTGCAAGGGATACAGTCCGTAAGCACACATGATTGTGCGTGCTGCTGGTCCACTAATAGTACTAACCTTTAACAGTTAATTTTAATAATTTTCATTAATTACTAGTTTCTATGTAACTGTTTTTATATTGTTTTACTTTCTTTTTTATTCAAGAAAATGTTTTTAATTCATCTATCTTATTTTATGAATTTTAAAAAAAAAGTACCTTATCTTCACTATACCTGGTTGTCCTAATTAGGCATAATAATGAGTTAATTCCACGACTGCATATATCGGTTGATATCGGTATCGGTAATTAAAGAGTTGGACAATATCGGAATATCGGCAAAAAGCCATTCTCGGACATCCCTATCCACAACCTTATATTTTTGAGCCTGAATTTCCAGAAGGATGAACTAAGAGTTTTAGAAGCTGAGTGATAAGCAGATCCAGCAAGTAAAACAAGGCAAAGCAAGTTAATTTACAGAGCACAATTCGTACACAAGGTAATTCAAAGTGCTTTACAGAAAATTAAAATAAGGCAAAATTAAAACTAAAATATTAAATCATTCAAATCAAAAACATAAAATAAAATCATCATAAAAACTGTAATATTCAAATTAAAATCAAAAGTCTAGATAAAATATGTTTAGTTGTCAAGTGCTAAACAGGAAATACAAAATACGAACAAAATAAAACAATCACTTACTTTACAATGTCTACTCCCACTGGGATGCCGACTGATGGGATGTTTATAGTTCCTGCTTGAATAGTTTTTTGTAATCCTCAAGCAGATTAAAAAAAAATAATAATAAAAAAAAGGTGGGCGCAAATGAGTGCCTAATTTGGGCCGTACGTTTGACACCCCTGGTCGAAGACTACCTACACCCCCCTATCAAAAATTCAAAATGGTTCATTCAAGAGCCGTGTATATATAGAGTGGGGATGGCCAACCCAGTTTCATAATTGGTAGCAAACATGGCTCCCTATAGTAACATGAGGGACTTTTGACCAATCAGAGAGCGTAGGGCCAGAGTATCTCCTAAATGATTGGTCAAAAGCCCCTTACGTGACTACCAACTTTGAAACCGAGTTGGCCATACCCTCTCTTTACTTACTCTCTTTACTTCATTCCACCTGGATAGCCTAAACACTTCACTCAAAACATCATCAGAGCTCATCGTTAAGTATTCACACACAGCATTAGCAATTTGGAATGAGGATAAGGTGATAGGCGAAAGATAAACATAATACAATACATCTGTCCTTGGCAGCAAAGGAGAAAGTTATGTGCAAGTTTCACATAGCTGTGGTGCGTTCAAGGACCCTCGATTTAAGTTAGAAACAGAGGCAATTTTTAAAAACAGGGGGCGGATTAACTCCCAGGAGATGAACTATGGAATGAGCTGTTTTATTATGATGAGCCACTGATAATGTTCCTCAGTAAATCTTTCTTTTACACTCTGAAGTAAAGGAAAACTCGACTTAAAATCAGAGATAAGAAAAGATTATATGATTACTTAAATTCATATTTTAGCCCCTTGATATTGATTTAGTGCACTTTTTGTTAAAAAAAAGAAAGAAACATTTTTTTTTTTAAACAATACCAAATGATGTAGGTTTTTTTTTAATCTATAGATATGTTCCAGATATATTAATCTTATCTTCAAAAAGTCAAAAACCAAACTTAAGTGTTTTTAATGTGTCTTAAAAAGCTGGTTCCAACCAAATTCACGCAATATTAAAGTGTACGGGCGTGTATTGGACAGTGATGTTGGGTTTAGGGTGGGGGCCCCTTCAAGAGTCTTTTGTATGGGGACCCAGAATTTGATGCTATGTCCCTGGATGCTACATGCTAACATATCATTACAAATTGTAATATAGCTACTGTTATTGTCCTCACCGCTTAATTGTAGGAACTCTCTCTGCGATTAAATGTTGTTTTGAGTAAATCCTTCTGTATATATTGCCCTCAGACCGTGGCGGGGGTTTTAGCCTGGCTCTGTGCTCCATGTACGGCTATCACGCTACGCTACGACACACAAAAGTTAAACAGGCACTTCCTAATTTTTCAGATAAGGCTGGAAGTTTGTGCAATGACCAGTACTGGTTAATACACCTAATAACAGCTGGCATATTTTTGTTTGCCGCTGACGTCATATATTGCTAAATGTCCCAAGCAGGGGAAAATCTCAAATGGCTTGTTTGTAAAAAAGCCAAATTGTTATATAAATGTCTCCATGGTATGAAATATTTATTTTCCGCACTTATGGGGATTCCAACAAAAACAGTTGCCAGTGGAAAAGAAAAGTGGGTTTTGCGTAACATAAACCCTTTAAATCAATAGCTTTTAACAATTGTACTGTACCATCCATCCATCCATTTAAGCAGAGAAGCCCAGACTTCCCTCTCTCCAGCCACTTCGTCCAGCTCCTCCCGGGGGATCCCGAGGCGTTCCTAGGCCAGCCAGGAGACATAGTCTTCCCAACGAAGACTATGTCTATGGGGCGGCATGGCGTAGTGGGTAGAGCAACCGTGCCAGAAACCTGAGGGTTGCAGGTTCGCTCCCCGCCTCTTACCATCCAAAAATCGCTGCCGTTGTGTCCTTGGGCAGGACACTTCACCCTTTGCCCTCAGTGCCACTCACACCGGTGAATTGAATGATAGGTGGTGGTCGGAGGGGCCGTTGGCGCAAATTGCAGCCACGCTTCTGTCAGTCTACCCAGGGGCGGATTAAGAAATTTTGACCCCCCACCCCACCCAAAAAACTAAATTGGACATGATTTTTGCCCCCTTTTCCTCCCTTCTATCATTAAAAATAAAATAATATCTTAGGAAAACACTTTGGCATAACGGCAGCTGTGCAGCAAATTGAGGCTCAAAGTCTGTATCTATTTTGTGGGAAAGCTTGAGGAGGAGAAGGAGAAAGGTAAAATGATAACACATGCATCGGAGAGCACCACAAAGTAAGGTGTAGGCCAGTTCATGGTACAAGGGCTGCATGCAGGTCAAGATAGCCCATTTCCTCTGCCTGTCTTACCCATTCACCGAGAGACCACTGAGGACATAGAAATGCAAGTGGATATGGGGTTCGAAATACTGGCGTCGGTCAGAGGAGTCAATGTGGAGGATGTTTATAAACTTGTAGATGCACATATGACTGACAGCACAGAGCACAACAAAGGCTTTTCAAAGCTGTTGGCAGAGATGAACAACTTGGAAAAACCAGCAGGGCAGATCTTTTGTGGCACCCACACTACACTGGGCTTCAGCAGTGCCATGAATAAAGTGATGCGGTTGGCGGAGGCCGATATGAAGATGGAGCAAGTGCTACAGAGTTTCATGGTGGATCTGGATGTAGACAGCAAGAATGCTATAGTGGCTGGACAGGCACTGGACATGTCCTGAACTCAGTGTCAGACGTGGCTGCCGAATACTTGGATGAAGTGAAGCAGCTGACAGATCTCATGCTGCCCCATCTGAAGACTGTCCTGGCCAGGCAGAGGATGGACTATGGGATGGATGAGGAGACCTTCCCAATGGACCCTGTCAGTGAACAGGCTAGTAACATTGATGGCACCCCTGTGCACAACATTGGGATGGAGAGACAATGTGGCAAGGTGGACTACAGACTGAAGAAGTTGGGCACACTGAACGCGGTCAATAATTTTACAGAAGAGCCAGGAGCTTCAGAGGTTTCAAGGCAGCAGCACAAGCAAAAAGAGAGGTTGAACTCAACCGGAGTAAACTCATGAAGGCAAAATTCGAGAGTTGGGCTGACGAGAAACAAGAGATGGCTCAAAGACAGGAGAAGAAGAGACTAGACATGCTGGACACACTGAAATCTTTTGGTGGCCCCTTCACGATAGTGGGGAAGTTGAAAAGTTCCTTGTCGATGAAAGTCTGAACAAGAATGCAAAGCTGCAGAGAATGAAGCTTGAGGTTCAGTTTGCCAGAGAAAGCACCAAGCTTCTGCCTAAAGTCAATCCTATTTTCAGAATCCAGGTGACAGACAGTTCCCAGAAATGGCGAAAGTGCAATTCTCCCAGTCATAATGGATACTTGGAATTTTATGGTGGTGGTAAGTATTCATGAAAACAGGTAGCCTAACATTAGTGAATGGGTGAATTCTGGAAATAACAACCTAAAAATCTTACCCAGTGCACCTTTAAGCAAGGGGTTTCTTTCGTGCTTTCAATTTCGCAAAATCATCCACCACATCATTGAAGTCCAACTCTCTTGTCAGCTCACTCTCAATTGCCATTAGAGATAACGCATTTAATCTTTTCTGAGTCATTCTTGTGCGCAGCTCATTTTTGACTCTTGACAAAAGAGAGAATGAGCGTTCTCCCTCACAGTTACTGACCGGTAGAGTGAGAAAAATCTGTAGCGCAATGTATGTATTAGGAAACGTAGGCTGTAGTCCAAAATGTATTATTGTTTTGAGCAGTCCTGAAGGGGTCCTCTCCTCATCAGTGTTGTTGAGCTGAATAAAAGATTTGAACTGTATAAGCTCCTGTCCAAGACTTTCATTGAGGTCAGATGACTATGATTCAGTGAGAATCTTGGCCTTGTGAAGGACTGAAGCATTGGACTCTGTATCCAAAGAGAAAAGGACACTGAACAAATTGTTCAGATGTTTGTAGGCCTCCAGACGGTGATTAAGGCTTGAACTCAGTTGATCAATAGAGGCAATAAATGTCTCTATTTGAAACAGTTGCCTTCCCTCAAGCACAACATCTGGGGATGCTGATTCATCAGCAAACTTTTTACGTTTCTTTGTCCGTTCAGCCCTGTAAGATGGGGTGCCACCCAACATG
Source organism: Nerophis lumbriciformis (assembly GCF_033978685.3). NCBI lineage: Eukaryota > Metazoa > Chordata > Actinopteri > Syngnathiformes > Syngnathidae > Nerophis > Nerophis lumbriciformis. Next base: position 25,185,094 of record NC_084565.2, read on the forward strand.
TTTAAGGCTTTCTGCTCAAAATGATCAAATAGATCTCTTTGGGAGAGAACAAAGGTGCGCAGAGATTCCAGCAATCTAACTGCTGTACCAAGGTCCATGTCTGCTTTTTGAAGTTGCAGACTTGTGGCCTGAAATCTGGACAGAACAGTGTCCCAAAAGCCTGCCATGAAGGCCATCTCAAGTGAATCCAGCTTCCGCACTAGACTGTCAGCTTCAGTTTGTGTGTCTCGTTTCTCTGTGTCATCAGTGGAAATACCCTGTAGTGCTGCTCTTATTTTACTGTAGTTCTGCCACAGTGCTTTGGTAGATTCTGCACGGCAACTCCAACGCGTGTTGGATAAAGCTTTAAGTGTGAGATCTATGTTGGAATTGCCAAATACTCTGTCCCATCGGTGTGTGGATGCAGTTGTGAAGTTGTAAATAGACTGAATCAAGTCAAAATACTTAGAGACTTCATTTCCACATCTGTCAATGCTGTTGACTCCCACCAAATTCAAAGAGTGAGCTGCACATGGAATATAGTGTATTAATGGGTTGCTTTTCTTTAAGTGAGCCTGCAACCCATTATACCTCCCTGACATGTTGCTGGCATTATCATAAGCCTGCCCCCTGCAATTTGACAGCTCTAACCCTAGATTTTCCAACACAGACATGACACAGTTAGCCAAACTTTCACCTGTATGGCTAGTAATGGGCTCAAAACCCACAAAGCGTTCAACAACACTGCCCTCTTTGCTAACAAAACGGAATATGAATGTCAATTGGTCCACATGAGATAAATCTGGGGTTGAATCCACAATGATAGAGTAGTATTTGCTTGCTTGCAGTTCATCTGCTATAGCCTGTTTGGTTTTTGGACCCATCAATTCAATGAATTCCTCACAAATGGTGGAGGACAGATATGAGGTATTACCTCGACCCATCTGCCCAAACTTTCTGATGTGATCCTTTAGAAAGGGATCAAATTCAGCCAGGACCTCCAGAATACCAAGGTAGTTCCCATTGAGAGGAGACCCTAACGATTCATTTTTACCCCTAAATGCAAGGCCCCTTTCTGCAAGGAATTTAATGACTGCAACAACTCTTTGTAACACCTGCCTCCAATAGCTGCTCTCTGCCTGAAACTGTTTGAACAGGTCTGCATCAACTGTGGCACCTGTGGCGCGGTTCAAGACTGCTTGCATGCAGGTTATGTGCTCAGCACTTCGCTCATGTTCACCAAATCTTTCTGAGTGTTTCCAATCACAATAGCCTGTCACAAAAGAATGCGTTTTTGGGGAAAACAGTTTGCATGCAAAGCAGTAAACATTACCAGTAGAGGGAGAGTACATCATCCACTCTCTTTGTACTCGTTGTCCATTGGGCAGGTGTGAAGTAAAATGTTCATTGTTTAGGCATCGGGTTTTGCCTCCTAGCCCACTGTTCCTCACAGAAGCTGGATAATGGCTGTGACGGTTGTGAAATGATTTTGCACCTCTTTGAATAAGAACTTCCTTCATTGACTCAGTGAGGGTATCAGCCCATTTAGCGGGATCACTAGGTAGAGTTGTCACTGTAGATGGTGTTGAAGAAAGATTCAACTCATTTTCTATGCTGTCCAGAGGTGCAGTGACCTCACATTCATCCGAGCAACTGGCTACTGCTGAGTTGGTTGAGTCATTAGCATCCGAAGCATTTGGTTCAGTGCGTACACTTGTAGTGGTCTCAGGATCTTGGGAGCTACATGCTAGCTCAGGTGCATTGCTAACCTTAGCTGAATTTGCAGTAGCATTTATAGAATTGCTTTCAGCAGATGTCTTTGTACTGAAGAAGCTGGAGATATTTGGAACACTCTCAAGTAAAACTGATTCCTTTTTTTTCTTTTCTTGCTGAATTTTTTTTCTAGCTCCTCCACTTAGACGTTTATGATCCATATTTCCCTTCTTTCTGTGCACATTGGCTCTTTGCCTATCACAACAGCTTAACCAACTATGTGTGTGTGTGTGTGTGTGTGTGTGTGTGTGTGTGTGTGTGTGTGTGTGTGTGTGTGTGTGTGTGTGTGTGTGTGTGTGTGTGTGTGTGTGTGTGTGTGTGTGAGTGATGCAATTTTCAAAACTAGCAATCTAGCATTAACAGTCAAAAGCAGAAATCAGCTGATTTCTATAAGAACTGATAACAGATTTCCAATCAATGCTAAACTCAGACAGCGAAAGTCACTAGATGACGTTTTGAGTCGCCAGTCATGTATGGCCAAAAGTCTCTAAATCGAATGCCAACGTTGCTTAATCGCCAACACACTGGGACTCACTGAAGGACTGACAGTGAATAAAAAAAGATGATTAAGATAATTGTGTACTTTTCTCTTCTGATATTTTCACTAAGGACCCCAAGCTATCTGCATGCAGCAACAATGTCTGACAGACAGGAGAGCGGAGTGGTCAGTGATGAATGGCAAGGGAACAGACTGATTTGTACTGAGGAGAAAGAGAGAGCCAATTACAGTGAAATAAATTCCAAAAGAGCCAAGTGACTAGCTGAAGGCAGGGACAAATGCCTTGGAGTGACCAACAAGAGTGCAAAGTACCAAATGGCAAAATGTGGGAAGACCAACAGGCAGATCTGCTTTTACCACTTATCTTCACAACCAAAAAGTCGCTAAATGATGTTTTCAGTCGCTAGCCAGGTATGGCCAAAAGACGCGAAATCTAGCGGTAAAGTCGCTCAATCACACTGACAGTGAAACAAATAATTTTTAAAAAGATAGTAATCGTACAATGTCTTGTACTTTTGTCTTCTTTCTTAATATTTCTCAAAGGACACCAAAATGTCGCTATCTGCAGGCAGCTTGCTAGCTCTGATGGCAGCAACAATGTACCTTAGAGTGACTGACCAACAAGAGCTCAAAGTACCTAATGGCAAAATGTGGAGAGACAGACACAATAAATTGCATTAAGATGAAGAGAACTGTTGCTATTATTAATTTTAACAACAACCAGAAAGTCGCTAAATGTCACCAGCCAGGTATGGCCAAAAGTCGCTTAATTGGCCACACACAGTAACAGAGAAACAAACAAACAAAAAAAAAAGATCATAAAGATAATAGTTGTACAACTTTGTGTACTTTTGTCTACTTTCTAAATATTTTCACAAAGGACACCAAAATGTTGCTATCTGCAGGCAGCTTGCTGGCTATGATGGCAGCAACGATGTCTGCCAGACAGGAGAGAGTGGTCAGTGACGATCGAATCGAGAAAATGACAAAATGGGTCAAAGACCAAAAAGTTATTAACTGACAGCAGTGACAAATGTCAGACTGTAAACTTTTTTGAAAGAAAAGGACAACATGGGAAGATGCTGATAATAACAGCAAAATGGAAAATATAAGAATTTCCAAGTAATGCTCAACTCAAGTGTGTGTGTGTCGTGTGTGTGTGTGCGCGTTAAACTTCTTGTGGAATGATTTCAAATTATCTCTGAGTCTGAACTGAGGGAAAGGAAACCAAATTCTGAGCAGTCACTCACGAGTTCAAAGTACCAAATGAGGAGATTCTAAAAGAACAGACCGGTTTATGAAAGACTCGATGGGGGAGGGGCACAGCTAAGAATACTTGAGTGAGATTCTGTGATCCAAATTCGAGATAGAGCTTTTTGATAATGATAATTTGTCAAAGTAAGGTTGTGTAATCAAAATTTGAGAATGAGCTTTGCCAATCAATCATGAATATTTGCATTAAGTTCTGTGATCAAAATTCAGAAACAACCTTTAATAATTGATAAAGAATATGTGAGTGAGGTTGTGTGATCCAATTTGAGAATTAGCTTTGATAATAATGATTGAGAGCCTCTGGCCCTCTGTGGATCGTGGCCGCGGGGCCAAGTTGGCCTGGCCCCTTGGGGCCTCTGACCCTCTATGGATCGGGGCCAAGTTGGCATGACCCCTCGGGGCCTCTGGCCCTCTATGGATCGTGGCCGCGGGGCCAAGTTGGCCTGACCCCTTGGGGCCTCAGGCCCTCTGTGGGTCGCGGCCGCGGGGCCAAGTTGACCAGGCCCGTTGGGGCCTCTTACCCTCTATGGATCGTGGCCGCGGGGCCAAGTTGACCTGGCCCCTTGGGGCCTCTGGCCTTCTGTGGGTCGCAGCCGCGGGGCCAAGTTGGCCTGGCCCTTTGGGGCCTATGACCCTCTGTGGGTCGTGGCCGCGGGGCCAAGTTGACCTGGCCCCTTGGGGCCTCTGACCGTCTATGGATCATGGCCGCAGGGCCATGTTGGCCTGGCCCCTTGGGGCCTCTGGCCCTCTGTGGGTCGCGGCCGCGGGGCCAAGTTGACCTGGCCCCTTGGGGCCTCTGACCCTCTATGGATCATGGCCGCGGGGCCAAGTTGGCCTGGCCCCTTGGGGCCTAAGATTATTATTTTTGCAAAAGTAGTTTTGCATGCGTCGCGGCCGCGGGGCCAAGTTGGCCTGGCCCCTTGGGGCCTCTGGCCCCCTGGGCCTGGGCCCGGTAGGCCCGTTCATCAATCCACCTATGAGTCTACCCCAGGGCAGCTGTGGCTATGAAAGTAGCTTACCACCACCAGGTGTGAATGATTGATGGGTTCTACATGTAAAGCGACTTTGGGTACTTAGAAAAGCGCTATATAAATCCCAGTTATTATTAACGTGTCCTGGGTCTTCCCCGTGGCCTCCTACCGGTCGGACGTGCCCTAAACACCTCCCTAGGGAGGCGTTCGGGTGGCATCCTGACCAGATGCCCGAACCACCTCATCTGGCTCCTCTCGATGTGGAGGAGCAGCGGCTTTACTTTGAGCTCGTCCCGGATGACAGAGCTTCTCACCCTACCTCTAAGGGAGAGCACCGCCACCCGGCGGAGGAAACTCATTGATCTCGTCATTTCGATCATAACCCAAAGCTCATGACCATAGGTGAGGGTGGGAACGTAGATCAACCGGTAAATTGAAAGCTTTGCCTTCCGGCTCAACTCCTTCTTCACCACAACGGATCGATACAGTATCCGCATTACTGAAGACGCCGCACCGATCTGCCTGTCGATCTCACGATTCGCTCTTTCCCCACTCGTGAACAAGACTCCGAGGAACTTGAACTCTTCCACATGGGGCAAGATCCCTTCCCCAACCCAGAACCTGTACTGTACCATTGTTTGAATTTTAAAACAACATTTCTGAAATTGTACAGTGTATTGCCAACAAATAACCAAACAAAACCCCGCAGAAGTCACAATAGTGCCATGCCTTGTTGCGCAGTCCCAAGAGCCCGAACCAAAAGGCAGAAAAACATATGAAGACAAGAGGGAAACATCAAGAATGCAGAGCTCCTGCAACCAGAAAACACTACAGCAATGCCATCTTGAAAAAAAATGGGGGGTTTATGGCCACCTTTTCCAGTTCCATGGGGAACACCGAGGCGTCCCCAGGACTGCTCCGAGACATAATCCCTCCTGCATGTCCCAGGTCTACCCCTTAACCTTGCCCAGAAAACCTTATCAGAGAGGTATGCACCGGGCGCTGAGTACAAATACTTATTGGAGCATCCCAACCGAGGCACAAAAAGTCTGAGGCTCTTTTTGAAAATTATTCCGATTCCAACACCACACTCTGCAACCACGTGTTTCTGTCGCTCTCCACCAATCACACTCACGGCGAGTTGCCTTCACAAACATCGGAATTCTGAACATAAACATTTAGACAGGCAGGCGTTACAGTATGAACCTGTTTTTCCCCCCTAATTCCTGCGGCACCCTCTGGAGAATGCCGTCATGGGCAATTTCCCATGTGGCCCATATTTAAAACCCCTTCTACCCTAAGGCGAAATTTCCTTCTTATCCACTAGGGAGGACTTAAACATGTGTACAGAGCTGGGGGGCTAATAATAAGCCCACGCTAGCTTGCCACCTCTCCCCTGGAGCAATTCGGATAGGACAAGGTCCATCCCCCTGATTTAAAAAGCTGGTTCCCTACCAGAGAGATTCCATGTCCCTAGAACCAATTTTTTTAGGCTGGGCTCCGCCAGCGTTCCTTACCCCCAGGTGCTTGACTGTAAGTCCCTTCCTCTGAAATCTTTCCTTCTAGCTTGTTCTCTGGGTGTTCATTGAAATTAAATTGCAATGGAATTGTTGTATTGCTTTTTAAAGGGGAACATTATCACCAGACCTATGTAAGCGTCAATATATACTTTGATGTTGCAGAAAAAAGACCATATATTTTTTTAACCGATTTCCGAACTCTAAATGGGTGAATTTTGGCGAATTAAACGCCTTTCTAATATTTGCTCTCGGAGCGATGACGTCACAACGTGACGTCGCATCGGGAAGCAATCCGCCATTTTCTCAAACACCGTGTCAAATCAGCTCTGTTATTTTCCGTTTTTTCGACTGTTTTCCGTACCTTGGAGACATCATGCCTCGTCGGTGTGTTGTCGGAGGGTGTAACAACACAAACAGGGACGGATTCAATTTGCACCAGTGGCCCAAAGATGCGAAAGTGGCAAGAAATTTGTTCCGCACACTTTACCGACGAAAGCTATGCTACGACAGAGATGGCAAGAATGTGTGGATATCCTGCGACACTCAAAGCAGATGCATTTCCAGCGATAAAGTCAAAGAAATCTGCCGCCAGACCCCCATTGAATCTGCCGGAGTGTGTGAGCAATTCAGGGACAAAGGACCTCGCTAGCACGGCAAGAAATGGCGGCAGTTTGTTCCCGCAGACGAGCGAGCTAAACCCCCTGGATGTCTTGGCTCACACCGTCCCAAGATGATCAAGAGAAGAATATCGACACTAGCTTCCCTGGGCTGCTGACATGAGGGTATGTCTGCAAAATATATTATTTGATGAAAATTGGGCTGTCTGCACTCTCAAAGTGCATATTGTTGCCAAATGTATTTCATATGCTGTAAACCTAGTTCATAGTTGTTAGTTTCCTTTAATGCCAAACAAACACATACCAATCGTTGGTTAGAAGGCGATCGCCAAATTCGTCCTCGCTTTCTCCCGTGTCGCTGGCTGTCGTGTCGTTTTCGTCGGTTTCGCTTGCATACGGTTCAAACCGATATGGCTCAATAGCGTCAGTTTCTTCTTCAATTTCGTTTTCGCTACCTGCCTCCACACTACAACCATCCGTTTCAATACATTCGTAATCTGTTGAATCGCTTAAGCCGCTGAAATCCGAGTCTGAATCCGAGCTAATGTCGCTATAGCTTGCTGTTCTTTCTGCCATGTTTGTTTGTGTTGGCTTCACTATGTGACGTCACAGGAAAATGGACGGGTGGTTAAAATCAGGCACTTTGAAGCTTCTTTTTTTTAGGGATATTGCGTGATGGGTAAAATTTAGAAAAAAACTTCGAAAAATATAATAAGCCACTGGGAACTGATTTTTAATGGTTTTAACAATTCTGAAATTGTGATAATGTTCCCCTTTAAGTATGAACTGTTCAATCTAATTTGTTTATTGCAATTCACTATGTACTTTTGCTGGTCTATGGATAATAATGTCAACACTGTTATGATCCGTTGCCCGGATCATGTTTTGTTCTGTTATTTTAAATTCCTCGGTTCTGTTTTCAGCACCCCTGGGTTTGTGTTTTAGTTGCCATGACTGCAGATTAGGTTCACCTGCCTCTGATTAGTGTTCGGGACGCTCACCTGCTCCTGGGCACTAATCAGAGAGCTATTTATTCCCGTTTCTCGCCACAATCAGTCTGGCTTCCTTGTTTGCACTACTCAACAGTTAACGAAGTCTATATTTTTGATTCTTGATTCCTGCGCTAGCCTCTTCCTAAGCTTTGCCTCCCGTGCTATCGGCACGCTAGTTTTGTTTTTCTGCATTTCCTGCGTGATTTATGCAAATAAATCATTGTCTCACCTGCACGTTGCCTCCGGAGTTTCCTGCTGCATCTTGGGAGAACGACCCGCGCATAACCATGCGACCACGTCGTTACAAACACAAGTTTTTGGAATGTGTATTCTGCATCCAAAACTGGTTGTCTTCGAATTTTCTTTAGATAAATTCTAACAAAACCGAAACTTTGACCATTGCTCCCGGTAAAAAGATCCCCCTGATCAAGAACTCGCTCGGTGCTATAGGTACATCTCTTAAAAACAGCCCCAGAAACCTTGATTTTATGTTTGATCAGTCAATCACTACGTATACATGCACTAAATTAGTCTGATTTCTCAAATAATTTGTTTTTTGTATTTGGGAAGTCCCAGTGTCCATGCACACTCTCTAATGCGACTATTGGCCATACGCTGTGTGCGTCCCGGATTAATGCATAGCTTTTCCAGTTGACCTATAACATGGATGTCAAACTCTGGCACCCACTCTGGTGTAATTTAATTTGGCCCTTTAGGCAATATCAAATTAACATTAGAGCTGGCCCGCAGGTATTATACAGCGCATTCACCGCTAATACTCATACTTGACCGCATAAACAACTTTAACACTGTTACAAATATGCGCCACACTGTAAAACCACACCAAACAAGAATGACAAACACATTTCGGGAGAACATCCGCATCGTAACACAACAGAACAAATACCCAGAACCCCTTGCAGCACTAACTCTTCCGGGACGCTACAATATACAACCCCCGCTACCACCAAACCCCGCCGCCCCCAACCCAGCCCACCTGAGCCCCGACATTAATGAACTAGCATCCCAGAAAAGATGGCAGGTATCTGGCTTGGGCACATCAGATTAGATCAGTGTGTCGCAAACTGAGCAGTTTAAAGTCCTGAATGGTTGATTTATTCATTGTTATTTGATTTTCAAATTTATTAGCCTGTGGAAAAAGTTAATGTAGATATTTACCTCAGAAGGCTGCAAATAGAAAAGAGGCATTCATTTTTTTATTTAAATTTTATTTAATATACCATTGATATTTTTTCGTTTGTTTTTTGAAAGTTGATTTTGCAATATTAAGTTATATAAGCGTTGCTTGTTCCATATTCAGTGTTAAAGCAAATCAGTGTAGCAAACTGAGCAATAATTAACGTTTTATTCATGCACTTTCTCTTGCTACTTCCAGGCTTGAATGTTTGATTCATTCATTATTGTTATTTTATTTTCAAATTTATTATTAGCCTGTGGAAAAAGTTTATTTTGATATTTACCTCAGAAGGCTGCAAATAGAAAAGAGGCACTCAATTTTTATTAAAATTTTATTTGATATGCCATTGATATTTTTGAATTATTATCCGAAACTCGATTTTGCATGTCACTATAAAGTTATACACGCTTTGCTTAAAAGGTTCATTTGTTCAACCTTGTCCCGCGGCTTTGTTCAGTTTAAAATTTTGGCCCACTCTGTATTTGAGTTTGACACCCCTGACCTATAACATCACACCAGGCATCTGCGGATCCTTGCAAGCCAATAGCCTAGCTCTGTTGTACATGATGTCCGCTGTAATATTGGCACAGATTACAAACAATATGTCGCTAATGGCTATGCCGATGTAAAATAATCGATGCTAACATGCTATTTAGGCTAGCTGTATGTACATATTGCATCATTATGCCTTGTTTGTAGGTATATTTAATTTCCTTTACTTATGTCCTCTGTGTATTTAATTTATATTTGCATGTCTCATGACACATTATCTGTATGTAATATTGGCTGCATTTCTCATAGTTGTTTGTGTGCCATGTTGTTCCAGACCACAGCAAACGTTACCCAGATTGTAATAAATCCATTAGAAGAAGACAGCCTGATGTTTCCTTAAACTTAGACACCCAGATCTATACCTTTGGCCATTCTGAGCCAGTAGATTCCAGAAGTTATCTCATCCTTTGAGAAGCCTCCATTTGACTAATGTTTCCCAATGTTGCAAAAATGTGTAGAATAAAAATTCAAATACAACATTTCTGTCAACCAATATTTCCGTCAGCCTTTGATAGTAGGCTAATATAGACACTTAGATCATGTGTTGCCTTCATTATAACTAAGGCTTTTAATTTCCAGACACCTTTTTTTGTTGTATTTTTGGTCCAATATGGCTTTTTCCAACATGTTGGGTTGCCGACCCCTGCACTAGTGGCATTAAAATGTGCAGCAGCATGGCAAGTGTGCCGGTTAAATGGCGCATGCTATGTCGGTCAGTCGCGCTTGTCAACCCATTTAGCTGTTTACCTATGACTGAGGTTCCTTCTGTTATTCCTGAAGCCCATAACGTCCACATAGGACCTCCCTAACTTCAGCATCCTGCCTAATGACGCACTGATTGTTGCACTTAGTCCGGGATGTTTAACTTGTGTTATGTGGGTCACTGCGTCAGATAGGACTTGCTCATTTTTCAGGCCTTTCTGTCCTGTGAGTGTGTTGGTAGGCAGCTCCAGTTCCTGCTACTCTTTCACACAGCAGATTCCATCATACCTGACCAATCTGTCTGGCCGATAATCAAAGTGACAGCAAGCAACTGAGTATCTCACCCACGTCGTGTGCAGACTGACCTACATATCAAATCATGCGCTCCTCGGAAGCTGCTATCAGGGTGAAGCTATGTGTGGGGGTGTTAGGTTATAATTGATTGATCAGCAAACACAAGGCACTACTGGTTTAAAAAAAAATATTTCAAGCAGAAATTACCGTTCAATATAGGACAGCATAGAATAGTACAGTAGACATTACATTACTACAAATTAGTAAAGTGGAATATATTTAAATAGCGCTTTTTCTCTAGTGACTCAAAGCACTTTACATTGAGAAACCCAAGATTAACATCTGAGCTGCATTGGTACTGGGAGCAAGGTGGATGAAGCATCTTGCTCAAGGACACAAGGGCAGTGACCAGGGTGGCGAAAGCTGGATATGAACCAGGAACCTTTAAGTTTATGGCCGGCCGCTCTACGATCGGCGGAAATGATCATCAGGACTCCTCTTCCTCCTATCCAGGAGATCGCAAAAAGCCGCTGCCTGACCAGGGCTCGGAAAATCTGCAGAGACTCCTCCCACCCACACCAAGGACTGTTTTCACTGCTGGACTCTAGAAAGAGGTTCCGCAGCCAGTCAGTGTCATGATCCGAAGCCTGGATCATGTTTTGGTATTTTCGGTTAGTTTTGGACTCCCTCAGTTCCTGTTTTGTGCACCCTTGAGTTTGTTTTAGTTACCATGGTTGCTTATTATTTTCACCTGCCTCTGATTGGTGTTCGGGACGCTCACCTGTTCCCCGAGCACTAATCAGAGGCATTATTTAAGCCTGCCTTTGCCGGTCAGTCGGCCTGGCTTCTTTGTTTGCTTCAAGCTTCTGTTACATGCGGGGAGGTCACAGCTTGCTGCGAGGTTCGTTCCCCCAGGATGCAAACGGACCACTCCGGACAGGACATGCAGGTAGAAACATAATTTATTCTCAAAAACTCATCAAGGTCAAGGTCAAGGTTGAACTTTATTGTCCCCGTGGGGAAATTTGTCTTGGGCACAGTGCATCATTGCTTTCTTAACATACCCAAAAACAACAGAACAAAAACACAAGCACAGACACAACCACAACCATACAACTAACATTTAAACATCAGAACATGGAGCTTGATAGACATAGGTGGCACTTTGATGTAGGCATAAAATCTACAGTATGGAGATAAAGATAAAGTACCAATGTGCATTGCACTAGAGCTCATGGATAAAGTGCTGTGTGCTAAAGTGCTTAGTTCTAAAGTGCTATGTGCTAAAGTGCTAAAAAAGTGTTAACCTATGTATTAAAATTCTATTGCACATTGTTGGTCAGCTTAATGGAGGCTGGAACAAATGATAATTTAAGGCGGTTAGATTTGCATAGTGGGACCCGGAGTCTTCTCCCTGATGGCAGGGTTCCATATTCAGGAAAGAGTGGGTGTTGTGAGTTGGAAATAATTTTCTTAGCTTTTTTCCTAACTGCCTGCTCATAGATGCTCTGTATAGGCTCATATTCTTTCCTCCCTACGATTTTCATTGCCGTTTTATGCATTCCGGCCAGTTTGCTTTTTAGCTTAACGGTTAGGTTGCCAAACCATGAGGTGATCCCGTATCTAATGATGCTCTCTACAATGGCACGGTAGAAAATCATCATGATATGGCTGCTTACGCCGTACAATCTTAATCTTCGCAAAAAATATAGCCTCTGTTGTAGTCGTACAAGTGCCAAAACAGACAACATCCTGAATGTCAACAAGACCAAGGAGATCATCGCTGAAGCACCAGTCCAGCCACGCTCCACTCTACATCAACGGCACAGCGGTGGAGATAGTAAGCAGCACCAAGTTCCTGGGGGTGCAGATAACTGACAATATAACCTGGTCCCTACACACCGGAGCTCTTTTAAAAAGAGCTCAGCAGCGCATGCACTTTTTGCGTCGGATGAAAAGAGCACAGCTCCCTCCCCCCATTCTCGCCACATTCTACAGAGGCACTATAGAGAGCCTACTGACCAACAGCATTTCTGTCTGGACTGGAGCCTGCAATGCCTCAGACTGGAAGTCTCTCCAGAGAGTGGTGAGGACGGCGGAAACATCATCAGGACTCCGCTTCCTCCTATCCAGGAGATGGCAAAAAGCCGCTGCCTGACCAGGGCTCAGAAAATCTGTAAAGACTCCTCCCACCCCCACCAAGGACTGTTTTCACTGCTGGACTCTAGAAAGAGGTTCCTCAGCCTCCGAAGCAGAACCTCCAGGTTCTGTAACAGCTTCTTCCCTCAGGCCGTAAGACTCTTGAATGCATCATAATTAAATTAACCCCTCAACTTATACTTGCCAACCCTCCCGGATTTTCCGGGAGACTCCCGAAATTCAGCGCTTCTCCCGAAAATCTCCCGAAATTCAGGCGGACCTGAGTGACGTGTCGACAGCCTGTTTTCACGTCAGCTTTCCCACAATATAAACAGCGTGCCTGCACAATCACATTATAACTGTAGAATGATCGAGGGCGAGTTCTTGGTTTGTTATGTGGGTTTATTGTTAGGCAGTTTCATTAACGTCCTCCCAGCGCGGCAACAACACACAACAACAGCAGTCACGTTTTCGTCTACCGTAAAGCAGTTCGTCTGCCGTAAACAGCAATGTTGTGAAACTCTTAAACAGGGCAATACTGCCATCTACTGTACATGCATATGTGACAATAACATCTACGGCTTTTAGAGAGTGCAGTGCACAACTGCGCACACAACAAGGAGACGAAGCAGAATACATCATCAGAGAGGGTGTTCGGCATTGTTAGAAAAATAGTGACAGAGAATAGAACAAGGATGGACAATTCAACCCTTAACTCAACAATGAGTAGATGAGTGTTATGTGTGTGTATATGTGTAAATAAATGAACACTGAAATTTAAGTATTTCTCTTATTTATTTATTAATATATATATATATATATATATATATATATATATATATAAATATATGTATATAATAAAATACACACATATTATATATATATATATATATATATATATATATATATATATATATATATATATATATATATATATATATATATATAGCTAGAATTCACTGAAAGTCAAGTATTTCTTATATATATATATATATATATATATATATATATATATATATATATATATATATATATATATATATATATATATATATAAAAAAAAAATACTTGACTCCTCCCCTCTTAACCACGCCCCCAACCACCTCCCGAAATCGGAGGTCTCAAGGTTGGCAAGTATGCCTCAACTCCCCCCAAAATGGATTAACTCGCTGGAATAAAAAAGACAATATAACATACATCCATAAACGTGGATGCATGTGAAAAAGTGCAATATATTTATCTGTACAGTAATCTATTTATTTATTTATATATATTTATTTATTTTATATATATATTTATATATTATTTATATATATTTATTTATTTATCTATGCACCTCATTGCTTTTTTATCCTGCACTACCATGAGATTATGTAACGAAATTTCGTTCTTATCTGTGTTGTAAAGTTCAAATTTGAATGACAATAAAAAGGAAGTCTAAGTCTAAGTCTAAGTCTAAACAGACAACAAGCCAGAGGAGAAACATGCCGATCGCACTGGACGCTAGAGCTAACACTTAGCATGGACTAGAGTCAGGCAATACTCACGTAATAGGATCTTGAAGCAAACAAAGAAGCCAGGCCGACTGACCGGCAAAGGCAAGCTTAAATAATGCCTCTGATTAATGCTCGGGGAACAGGTGAGCGTCCTGAACACCAATCAGAGGCAGGTGAAAATAATAAGCAACCATGGTAACTAAAACAAACTCAAGGGTGCACAAAACAGGAACTGAGGGAGTGCAAAACTAACCGAAAATACCAAAACATGATCCGGGCTACGGATCATGACAGTCAGGCCTGAAACCTTTTGCACATGTCTACATTTTATAAGTGCGATTAATGCAATTTTGAAAAAAAAGAAAATAAGGAAAACTATTGCATCCCCCGGGATGCAAACGGACCACTCCGGACAGGACGTGCAGGTAGGAACATCATTTACTCTCAAAAACCCTAACAAGTGCCAAAACAGACAAGTGAAAATAAGGAAAACTATTGCAACGTAAACAGAAATATCCTTGCCACACCTTCTGTGGAAAACCGTAGCGCAATCCGAACATATGGCAATGAACACTTCCCCTCCCTTTACATGCATAAACATCTGGCTGTATTTAGTGCTTTTATTTGTATTTATACTCAAGTCACATGACTTTTAACAACCGCTCTCACCCCCCCGTGCCTTTCTCAGGAGCAAATTAGGGAAGGGGCTCGGAAATGAAGCATCTGCATAATAAATCTCGGTAAGTTGCGATAATTTGCAATTCAGTCGCTCAACAAAGGCAATATTAGGCTAATTTATTATGTCCCAAGACGAGAAGTGGCGGGGTGGGGGGTGCGCAAAGGGCGTGGAGATAAGAGTTTATCAGGAGGGGATTGATTTTCATTAACTGATTGTAATAAAGATGAACTGCCTCCTGTGCACGCTGACCAAGAGCCACACTTTCTTGTAATTGGGACAATTTATATCACGGGCCACACTGTGTGTGTGTGTGTATCTGTAACCCTATTATCCTTAAGGGTGCGATGACATCATCAGTGTTCAATTTTAAAGCCCTCAAAAGGGGGCGGGGCTTGGAAGAGGTTTCAGCACCAGGGAGCTTTTGCTCACCCTTTCATGGCGACGCATAAAAACGACAACATCCAGTTTGATTGTTTTTTATTGTAAAATTGGAAAAAAAGGAGAGAAAGAGAGAGAGAGAAAAGCCCAAATAAGCATTTCTTTTTTTATACACATTTTTATCATCTTTGCCATGGATCGTAAAATAAATAAATACATAAATAAATAAATAAAATGCCATGTCACACACTTAAATGATGAATAACTATGAAATCATTTATCATCATATGAAGTCATCAAAGCAGCAAGTGTTGAGAAATTTCAAGAGGGGAATGTCTGTTTTTTTTTTAGGCTAAACAACAATAATAATAATAATAATAATAATAATGCATGACACATTTTTCGTCTTTTTTTTTTGCCTCCCTCATGAATATAGTTTATATGTATATAAAAAAGATACTGCTTTCCCTGTCATGCTGTACTGACGCCACAAAAAAAAATGCGGCATTTAACTAGAAAAACAAAAGGGAAAAAAGAAGACCAATTACAACCTGTAAACAGTGTTGAAATAACAGCACTGAGTTGCCTCTATTGCCCCCTGCAGGTCAGATTATTCATTTGCTTGCTTTGTGCTGGCAACCCGGCATATCCTTAGAAAAGAAACACAAACCAACCCCCTTTCTTGTTACAAACCCCTTCCAAAAAAAAAAAAGTTCCAAATCTGATTTTTATAATATACAGATTTTCATCATTTTGATAATAAGCTACTATCCTTAGCATTCAAATCATATTACAGGAGTAGTACTAATAGTCATAATGTCAAACCCCCACCAGTTGAGCATGCTCAGAGATTGAAAAGGGCAGTATGGTGGATGGGCTGAACGGCAAATGTACTCGTAGCAGGATTTTCCCCCCAGGTACGGGACATTTGGTATGGCACAGAGGCGTTCTAAGTTACCACACAGAACCCACCGAGCGAGAGACCCAGCTACAAGCTAGAATTAATCTGCAAATAATACTAACTTTAAGTTCTTTGTAACTTTAAACAATGTCGTTTATGTCGAGATTGAACAATTTTGGTCCCAGGATTGAGCCCTGGGGTACACCGCAAGATATATTTAGAGCTGTAGAAGTGTGTTCGCCGAGATTAAACCATTTTGGTCCCAGGATTGAGCCCTGGGGTACACCGCAAGATGTATTTAGAGCTATAGAAGTGCGTTCGCCGAGCTAGAAGTAAATGCAGTCGTGTCATCTGCAAATAATACTAACTTTAAGTTATTTGTAAATTTAAACAATGTCGTTTATGTCGAGATTGAACAATTTTGGTCCCAGGATTGAGCCCTGGGGTACACCGCAAGATATATTTAGAGCTATAGAAGTGCATTCGCCGAGCTAGAAGTAAATGCAGTCGTGTCATCTGCAAATAATACTAACTTTAAGTTCTTTGTAACTTTAAACAATGTCGTTTATGTCGAGATTGAACAATTTTGGTCCCAGGATTGAGCCCTGGGGTATACCGCAAGACATATTTAGAGCTATAGAAGTGTGTTCGCCGAGCTTAACGTATTGTTTCCTGTTAGAAAGTAGCTTTTTACCAACCTACTGAGTGAGAGACCAAGTTACAAGCTTGAACTAAATGCGGTCGTGTCATCTGCAAATAATACTAAGGTATTTGTAACTTTAAGCAATGTCATTTATGTCGAGATTGAACAATTTTTGGTTCCAGGATTGAGCTCTGTGGTACACCACAAGATATATTTAGAGCTATAGAAGTGTGTTTGCCGAGCTAGAACTAAATGCAGTCGTGTCATCTGCAAATAATACTAACTTTAAGTTCTTTGTAACTTTAAACAATGTCATTTGTGTCGAGATTGAACAATTTTGGTCCCAGGATTGAGCCCTGGGGTACACCGCAAGATATATTTAGAGCTATAGAAGTGTGTTTGCCGAGCTCGAACTAAATGTGGTCGTGTCATCTGCAAATAATACTAAGTTCTTTGTAACTTTAAACAATGTCGATTATGTCGAGATTGAACCATTTTGGTCCCAGGATTGAGCCCTGGGGTACACCGCAAGATATATTTAGAGCTATAGAAGTGTGTTTGCCGAGCTAGAACTAAATGCGGTTGTGTCATCTGCAAATAGTACTAACTTTAAGTTCTTTGTAACTTTAAACAATGTCGTTTATGTCGAGATTGAACCATTTTGGTCCCAGGATTGAGCCCTGGGGTACGCCGCAAGATATATTTAGAGCTATAGAAGTGTGTTCGCCGAGCTTAATGTATTGCTTCCTGTTAGAAAGTAGCTTTTTACCAACACACTGAGTGAGAGACCAAGTTACAAGCTCGAACTAAATGCGGTCGTGTCATCTGCAAATAATACTAAGTTCTTTGTAA
Source organism: Nerophis lumbriciformis (assembly GCF_033978685.3). Taxonomy (NCBI): domain Eukaryota; kingdom Metazoa; phylum Chordata; class Actinopteri; order Syngnathiformes; family Syngnathidae; genus Nerophis; species Nerophis lumbriciformis. The sequence goes on from NC_084565.2 coordinate 25,202,551, forward strand.
CTTTAAACAATGTTATTTATGTCGAGATTGAACAATTTTTGGTTCCAGGATTGAGCTCTGTGGTACACCACAAGATATATTTAGAGCTATAGAAGTGGGTTCGCCGAGCTAGAACTAAATGCAGTCGTGTCATCTGCAAATAATACTAACTCTATGTTCTTTGTAACTTTAAACAATGTCGTTTATGTCGAGATTGAACAATTTTGGTCCCAGGATTGCGCCCTGGGGTACGCCGCAAGACATATTTAGAGCTGTAGAAGTGTGTTTGCCGAGCTAGAACTAAATGCGGTCGCGTCACCTGCAAATAATACTAACTTTAAGTTCTTTGTAACTTTAAACAATGTTGTTTATGTTGAAGAGGTTCATTTAGCCTACTGACGTGTGTTTATAAATGGTTGATTTATATAGGCTAGTAAGGTAAAGTTTTGTACCTGAAAAATCCATATAACACGACGTCACTCTAACATTGCGTGACACCTCTGATGAAGGCTGCAGAAGCAAGGTAGCCGAAACTTGTGAGGTACAAAACTTTACCTTACTAGTCTATACAAATCAACCATTTATAAATAAATGTGGTTTATGTCGAGATTGAACAATTTTGGACCCAGGATTGAGCCCTGGGGTACGCCGCAAGATATATTTAGAGCTGTAGAATTGTGTTCGCCGTATTGCTTCCTGTTAGAAAGTAGCTTCTTACCCAGTTTAAGACCAACCCTCTAATGCCATAACTAAGCGAATACAAATGATAACAATATTTGTATTTGTTATACTAATTATAATAGTTAAATAATTTAATTAACCACCTTAGTCCAGGGGTGTCAAACTCATTTTCGATCGGAGGCCACATGGGGAAAAATCTACTTCCAATCACGACACGATAACTGAAAAATAAAGACAACTTCAGATTGTTTCATTTTTTTTTTAAATAGAACAAGCACATTCTGAAATTGTACAAATCATAATGTTTGTGTTTTTTTTTTTTTTTACAATTACGGTTAATAGTAGGCATTCTTTATTTGTCGTTATATATATTTTTTCTGAATAAATTATGTGATAATCATCAGTCAACTCATTGGTGTTCATTTTCAATCCATCAAGATAAAAAAATTATATTTAAGATCAAATTGCAGTATGTTATTTATGTAGTTTGATCATTTCCCTCGACTGATGTACTAACATCATGTGGTGTATTTTTTTTTACATATGTAGCATCATCTACAAAGATACAAAGAATTGCTATTGTGACATCTAGTGGACACATTTAGAACAGCAGTTTCTATCATTCAAAAATTTCAGGTTAATTTTTATACTCAGCAAACTCATCCCGCGGGCCGGATAAAACCTGATCCGGCCCTCGGGCCGTACGTTTGACACCCCCTGCCTTAGTCAGTCGATTTACATTTAATATCCTGAAATTATTTCAGTATGTTGTACTGTTGTTATATTTGTTGCACTTTTCTAAAAAGAAACGATCATGCATTATTTTGTATTCTTTTTTTTAGTTCTTAATTTGAGAATTACTTTTGAGTAAAAATCATTTAATCCGTGCATTTTGTCCTGTACGGACCTTAAAACCGAGGGGTGTCTGCATGGGACTGCTAAAGCCCGATGTGGGATATTAAAGAATATAGAATAAACATTTTTTTTTTTTAGCTCGACACCCTTCTGTGATGCATTTCCTTGATTTCATCAGCGTGTTGCAACATACACAATGACGCTTCTCCTGCTGTGTTCATTTGTGTTTCCATCAAATTCCCCCCCGCCTCTTTCCCTCCAACTCATTACATTGCAGCCACACACAGCTGGCATCTTTAATTTGCATTTACCCGAGCTGTTGTGAAGGCCAAATTTAATTTGATTTTAATAATTCACACTGCTCTCCCTGGCAGAAAATCCCATAAGGAAAGATTTTTTTTTTTTTTTTTTTTTTTTTTTGGAAGCGCCAGGTTTATAAGACCTTGTATGGCCTGGAGAAAAAGGAGGGGATCTATCACGGCTTCACCTGACAGGAGAATTCAGTGCCATAAAACTACCCTTCTTCTACTACCCTATTACTGTATGTCCTCATATAGTGGCATGCATCTGTTGGTTTAATCAACTGCAGAGAGTATTGGGCATCTATTAAGGGTTAGTCAGTTGCGTTGACATAAAGAGATAATCAATAATTTACGACCATGGAAACAAGAGTTCAGGACATTCAGTGTAAACTGACCATATTTCTATATTTTATCATGCCTCAAGGGAGTGGTGCTGTTTGGGGTAGCAATTTCAGTGTCACTTTAAGGCAGGGGTGTCAAACGTACGGCCCTAGGGCCGGATCAGGCCCGCGAACAGGTTTTATCCGGCCCGCGGGATGAGTTTGCGAAGTATAAAAATGAGCCGAACTTTTGGAATGAAAAAAATTGCTGTTCTAAATGTGTCCACTAGATGTCGTAATAGCAATTATTTGTATCTTTGTAGATGATGCTACATATGTAAAAAAAAAACAAAAAAAACCCACATGATGTTAGTGCACCAGTCGAGGAAAATGATCAAACTACATAAATAACATCCTGTAATTGTTTTATATTGATAGATTGAAAATTAACACCAATGAGTTGACTGATGAACATTATCACATAATTTATTAAGAAAGTATAAATAACGACAAATAAAGATAGCATACTATTAACCGCAACAGGTAAGTGTAAAAACAAAAAAAACACAAAACATAATTTGTATATTTTCAGAATGTGCTCGTTGTATTTCTAAACAAAAAAAAAACAATCTGAAGTTGTCTTTATTTTTAAGTTATCGTGCCGGGATTTTACCAGTCTGGCCCACTTGGGAGTAGGTCCCCCCATCTAAAATGAGTTTGACACCCCTGACATAAAGAGATAATCAATAATTTACGACCATGGAAACAAGAATTCAGGACATTTAGTGTAAACTGACCATATTTCTAAATGTTATCATGCCTCAAGGGGGTGCTGTGTTGGGTAGCAATTTTAGTGTTACTTTAAAGCAGGGGTCCCCAAACTTTTTTATATATATAAATATATATATATGTATGTGTATATATATACGCACATATACATATATATACATATATATATATATATATATATATATATATATATACATATATATATATATATATACATATATATATATATATATATATATATATATATATATATGTATGTGTATATATATACACACATATACATATATATATATACATATGTATATATATATATATACATATGTATATATATATATATACATATGTATATATATATATATATATATATACATATGTATATATATATATATACATATGTATATATATATATACATATGTATATATATATATATATATATATACATATGTATATATATATATATATACATATGTATATATATATATATATATATATATATATATATATATATATATATATATATATATATATATAAATATATATATATATATATATATATATATATATATATGTGTATATATATACACATACTGAAGTGTTTTGTCCAGAGGATTATTTGTGATTTGTACGTTTTTTATAATGTGCTTGTTCTATTTCTGGCCAAAAGTAAAACAAAGAAAACAACACGGAGTTGTCTTTATGTTTAAGTTATCCTGCCATGATTTTACCGTTCCAGCCCACTTGGTCATAGATTTTCCTCTATGCGGCCCCTGAGCTAAAATGAGTTTTGACACCCCTGATGCAGTCAAATCCACTATGACCTTTAACAAGCACAGCACTAATGGGGTGCAATGAGAATTTATGGAATCTAGGATAATATTTGCGGTTAAATTTCCTATGGAGCACTCGTCATTAATGTAATTGACATTTTCCATGCGCTTATTCACGCAGAACGGGGCCCCCCACGGATCGCATGGCCCTAGGAGCGGCCCTGCATGGTGTCTACTATTTGAGAAAATACAGTACCGTATTTTTCGGACTATAAGTCGCAGTTTTTTTCATACTTTGGCCGGGCTCCAGTGCGACTTATACATGTTTTTTTCCTTCTTTATTATGCATTTTCGGCAGGTGCGACTTATACTCCGGTGCGACTTATACTCCGAAAAATACAATAAGTGGTGAAAACCTGGTTGATGTACGCTTGGTTGAGCATACTTTCAATTCCTTTTTGCACTGTACAGTCTCGGGAATAAAAAAAAAAGGCAACACTGACAGAAGGCGTCGTAATGAATGACAAAAAAGCGAACGATCAAATCTGGGAGTATGTCCTGTTGTCGCGCACATTCGGTGACGTTAGTTTAGATATATGGCGGCCATGTGTGACTGCCGCTAATGGTAAGGGCTTGTTTTGTCGGTGGCAGCTGTGGCTGCTACACCTACAGGCCTGCTGCTGTCTCATTGATGGATCATTTTGCTCTTAATTTGACCTCCTAAGGCTGTGCCGATGCAGCCTTAGCAGGGGTAATGCAGCTGCTCTTCCCTGAACAACATAGAGTTGACTCCCTAAACATGCATGTGCACCGTTACAGAGTCCATTAACACTTGTACTGGTTTCTTGGTAGTAAGTGACAGTAAAAGTAAACATCCTGCAAATGGACCAATTAGCATATTTTCACTTGAAAAGGTGCACTGCATGGGACACTTGTAACCCAAGGTGGATATTACACTAAGGCTATGTCTACACTAAGCCGGATAACCCCTTAAACGAATAATTATTTAGCCTAAGCCCCGTTTCAGCCATCGTCTAAGGCAGTGGTTCTTAACCTGGGTTCGATCGGTGAGTCGGGCTCAGGGGTTCGGCGGAGGTCAAGACACACCCGACTCATTGTGTAAATAAAAACTTCTCCCTATCGGCGTATTACGGATACGGCAACAGCAGAAGTCACACTGATTTGCAGGTGTGTACCGTATTTTTCGGAGTATAAGTCGCACCGGAGTATAAGTCGCACCTGCCGAAAATGCATAATAAAAAAAGAAAAAAACATATATAAGTCGCACTGGAGCCCGGCCAAACTATGAAAAAAACTGCGACTTATAGTCTGAAAAATACGGTAATTTGTTGTGAGTTTATGCACTGTGTTGGTTTTCTTCTTTGAACAAGGTGATGTTCATGCACGGTTCATTTTGTGCACCAGTAATAAAATGTATGGGGAACATATTCACCATTAAAGGGGAACATTATCACCAGACCTATGTAAGCGTCAATATATACCTTGATGTTGCAGAAAAAAGACCATATATTTTTTTAACCGATTTCCGAACTCTAAATGGGTGAATTTTGGCGAATTAAACACCTAATATTCGCTCTCGTTGTGACGTCGCATCGGGAAGCAATCCGCCATTTTCTCAAACACCGAGTCAAATCAGCTCTGTTATTTTCCGTTTTTTCGACTGTTTTCCGTACCTCGGAGACATCATGCCTCGTCGGTGTGTTGTCGGAGGGTGTAACAACACGAACAGGGACGGATTCAAGTTGCACCAGTGGCCCAAAGATGCGAAAGTGGCAAGAAATTGGACGTTTGTTCCGCACACTTTACCGACGAAAGCTATGCTACGACAGAGATGGCAAGAATGTGTGGATATCCTGCGACACTCAAAGCAGATGCATTTCCAACGATAAAGTCAAAGAAATCTGCCGCCAGACCCCCATTGAATCTGCCGGAGTGTGTGAGCAATTCAGGGACAAAGGACCTCGGTAGCACGGCAAGCAATGGCGGCAGTTTGTTCCCGCAGACGAGCGAGCTAAACCCCCTGGATGTCTTGGCTCACACCGTCCCGAAGATGATCAAGAGAAGAATATCGACCCTAGCTTCCCTGGCCTGCTGACATCAACTCCAAAACTGGACAGATCAGCTTTCAGGAAAAGAGCGCGGATGAGGGTATGTCTACAGAATATATTAATTGATGAAAATTGGGCTGTCTGCACTCTCAAAGTGCATGTTGTTGCCAAATGTATTTCATATGCTGTAAACCTAGTTCATAGTTGTTAGTTTCCTTTAATGCCAAACAAACACATACCAATCGTTGGTTAGAAGGCGATCGCCGAATTCGTCCTCGCTTTCTCCCGTGTCGCTGGCTGTCATGTCGTTTTCGTCGTTTTCGCTTGCATACGGTTCAAACCGATATGGCTCAATAGCTTCAGTTTCTTCTTCAATTTCGTTTTCGCTACCTGCCTCCACACTACAACCATCCGTTTCAATACATGCGTAATCTGTTGAATCGCTTAAGCCGCTGAAATCCGAGTCTGAATCCGAGCTAATGTCGCTATAGCTTGCTGTTCTTTCCGCCATGTTTGTTTGTGTTGGCTTCACTATGTGACGTCACAGGAAAATGGACGGGTGGTTAAAATCAGGCACTTTGAAGCTTTTTTTAGGGATATTGCGTGATGGGAAAAATTTTGAAAAAAACTTCGGAAAATATAATAAGCCACTGGGAACTGATTTTTAATGGTTTTAACAATTCTGAAATTGTGATAATGTTCCCCTTTAATTAATTGCTTATTAACATACAAATTAGTTACATATTGGCTCTTAACTAGTCATTATTAAGTACTTATTAATGCCTTATTGCTGGGTGCTGGAGCCTATCTCAGCTGCTTCGAGCGGAAGGCGGGGTACACCCTGGACAAGTCGCCACCTCATCACAGGGCCAACACAGATAGACAGACAACATTCACACTCACATTCACACACTAGGGCCAATTTAGTGTTGCCAATCAACCTATCCCCAGGTGCATGTCTTTGGAGGTGGGAGGGATAACATGCAAACTCCACACCGAAAGATCCCAAGCCCAGGATCGAACCCAGGACATTTGTATTGTGAGGTACATGCACTAACCCCTGTACCACCGTGCTGCCCTATTTATAACTTGTGCCGTCAAATTGAAGACGGCCGCGGACTGTAGTTTGGACACCCCTGGTCTAGGAGATCATGTCCCTAGAGGTAGAATCCACACTGATGTACCAAAAGGTATAATTAAAAGCAGGCACGTGCACAGACATTTTGGGGCAGGTGCTTAAGCCAGAAAAAATGGCACCCATCGCAAAAACTGTTCATAAAATTATTATTATTTTGACAAATCAATTTATATAGTAATCAATACAATTTAAAATGACAAAATTGAATAAAAAATAAATGTGTACTAAACGCACATTTATTTTCTTTACCGTTTTGTGACATAGTTGAAGCATGAGAAGCATTGCATCACATCGGTTAGGGCAGTGTTTCTTAACCATAGGGCCGGGGCAAAATGTATGCAAACTCTTCACCGTAGTATATCCAAGGTGTTTAAGATAAATTAAAAGGTAAATAAAAAAAACATCACAGGTTCCCTTTAAGTGCCGCTTTAATTTTGGTATGAGTACCGGTCAAAATGTAAACGATACTCATCCCTACTTCTAAGCGCCATCGAGCAGTTCACAACAACTCACATGCACTATATTGCCAAAAATATTTAGCCACCCATCCAAATGATCATATTCAGGCGTCCTAATCACTTGGCCCGGGTGAATAAAATCAAGCACTTAGGTATGGAGACTGTTTCTACAAACATTTGTGAAAGAATGGGCCGCTTTCAGTGATTTCCAGCGTGGAACTGTCATAGGATGCCACCTGTGCAACAAATCCAGTCGAGAAATTTCCTCTCTCGTAAATATTTCAAAGTTAATTGTCGGCTTTATTATAAGAAAATGGAAGAGTTTGGGAACAACAGCAACTCAGCCACCAAGTTGTAGGTCACGTAAACTGACAGAGAGGTGTGAGCGGATGCTGAAGCGCATAGTGGAAAGAGGTCGCCGACTTTCTGCACAGTCAGTTGCTACAGAGATCCAAACTTCATGTGACCTTCCAATTAGCCCACGTACAGTACGCAGAGAGCTTCATGGAATGGGTTTCCATGGCCGATCAGCTGCATCTAAGCCATACATTGCGTGGGATGCAGTGGTGTAAAGCACGTCGCCACTGGACTCTAGAGCAGTGGAGACGCCTTCTCTGGAGTGATGACTCACACTTTTCCATCTGGCAATCTGATGGACGAGTCTGGGTTTAGAGTTTGCCAGGAGAACGCTACATTTCGGACTGCATTGTGCAGAGTGTGGAATTTGGTGGAGGAGGAATTATGGTGTGGGGTTGTTTTTCAGGAGTTGGGCTTGGCCCTTTAGTTCCAGTGAAAGGAACTTTGAATGCTCCAGGATACCAAAACATTTTGGACAATTCCATGCTCCCAATCTTGTGGGTGCAGTTTGGAACCCCTTCCTCTTCCAACATGACTGTGCACCAGTGCACAAAGCAAGGTCCATAAAGACATGGATGACAGAGTCTGGCGTGGATGAACTTGACTGGCCTGCACAGAGTCCTGACCTAAACCCGATAGAACACATTTGGGACTAACTAGAACGGAGACTGAGAGCCAGGCCTTCTGTGTGACCTCACCGATGCGCTTTTGGAAGAATGGTAGAAAATTCCTATGAACACACTCCGCAACCTTGTGGACAGCCTTCCCAGAAGAGTTGACGCTGTAATAGCTGCAAAAGGTGGACCGACATCATATTTTACCTTATGGGTTAGGAATGGGATGGCACTTCAAGTTCATATGTGAGTCAAGGCAGGTGGCCAAATACTTTAGGCAATATAGTGTATTTAAAAACAGGGTCCCCAAACTACGGCCCGCCAGCGTCCAAAATCAGGCCCGCGGGAAGTCCCAAGTATTAAAAAAATAAAATAAATAAATAAATATATATATATATATATATATATATATTATTTTCCTGTCTTTTCTTATCCACTTTGTACCGCTTGCTACTCACGGTGTCTCAGGCAAATCATATTGTCAAAAAATGCATTTTCTCTTTGATAACGTGACATCATCGCGCGCACGGAAAGTGCGATATATATATATATATATATATATATATATATATATATATATATATATATATATATATATATTTACATATTTACATATATATATATATATATATATTAGGTATGTATATATATATATATATATTAGATATATATATATATATATATATATATACATATATATTAGGCATATATATATACCGGTATATATATATATATATATTAGATATATATATATATATATATATATATATAGATGTATACATATATATTAGGTATATATATATATATATATATATATGTATATATATTAGGTATATATACATATATATGTATATATATTTACATATATATATATATACATACCTAATATATATATATATATATATATATATATATACCTAATATATATATATATATACCTAATATATATATATACATATATATATATCTAATATATATATATATATATATATATATATATATATATATATATATATATATATATATATATATATATATATATATATATATTTATACCTAATATATATATATATATATACCTAATATATATATATACATATATATATATATATATATATATATATATATATATATATATATATATATATATATATATATATATATATATATATATATATATATATATACCGCATTTTTCGGAGTATAAGTCGCACCGTAGTATAAGTCGCACCTGCCGAAAATGCATAATAAAGAAGGAAAAAAACATATATAAGTCGCTCTGGAGCCCGGCCAAACTATGAAAAAAACTGCGACTTATAGTCCAAAAAATACGGTACACATATATATCTAATATATATATATATATATATATATATATATATATATAAAAATATATATATATATATATATATATATATATATACCGTATATTACCAAATAAACGCCCTTGTGCAAATAACCGCCCATGTCCTAATAGCCGCCCGGGGTCTGACCCCATTTTGTGAAATAAACGCCTCTTCCTAATAAACGCCTATGTCCAAATAGCCGCCCATGGGCTGTTATTTGCATAATTTAGATTAAAATCATATTGACTTCATTAAACCCAATTTATAAGCTAAAAGGAAAAGCAAAGGTGCAATAATTCTGGTCATTACGGTAACAGCAGACGTTACGTGGGGATTCTGGGTAATCAACATATTGCAATGGGTGACCGCATATAGCGTAACACACACTCAACGACAACAACAAACCCACGAGGAAAAGTTTCAACATGGCAAGCAACAGCAGCAGTGAGTTGAATGAACAGGATACCGGTACACCACAACTGATGGACGGGAATACTTTAAGGGGGAAGAACAGAAAGTTTGACTTAAAGTTCAAGCTAGCGGTTGTGAAGTATGCGGAGCAGAATTCTGGTTTGGCAGCGGCCAGGCAGTTTAACGTTGACCCAAAACGTGTACGAGAATGGAAACAAAAAAAGGGAGAACTACAATCTCAGTCGGCAATCGATGGAAAACGGGCTCGCTTATCTGGTGGAGGTAGGAAGAAAGTGAGCGACGAGCTTGATGCTAATTTGTGTCAGTGGATACATCACGTTCGTGGACTGAACCACCGTGTGTCCCGCAAAATGATCCGCATTAAGGCAAAGGACAGTGACAGTATTATTGTTCTGTTTTGATGGTGGGTTTTATACTTGAGTACTTGGTACCATAATTTTATTTTTCCCGGTAGGCTGCTTTATTTAAAAAGTTTATTTATTTTTAGTATTTGTATTCTATTTGACAATTGTTGCACTACTGTCATGTTGAGGCCTTGTTGATCTCTTGTCTTTTGATAGTCTTGTTTTTTTGTTTGTATGTTTACATTAGCTTTTACATTTAAAGTTTTTAGTACGAAAAAAAATACTGGGCATTAACCATTGTAACCAAATAATGGCCTGGTGCAGGCTGGTGCAAAAATAAATAAAAGCCTTGTGCAAATAACCGCCCATGTCCTAATAGCCGCCCGGGGTCTGGCCCCATTTTGTGAAATAAACGCCCGGGCTACTATTTGGTAATATACGGTATATATACACACACATATATATCTAATATATATATATTTATAGCTAATATATATATATATATATATATATATATATATATATATATATATGTATATATATATATATATATATATATATATTTAAATAAATTGTTTTAACCCAATGCGGCCCCCGAGTCAAAAAGTTTGGGGACCCCTGATCTAAAACCTGAAAAACAGACCGTAACTTTCGATCTTATTGCTCTCTAAGGGTAATCTGGAGGGTTGGCGGGTGTCGATTTTTCTGGATGTGGTGGAAAAAGCTAGTGACAGCCATCCCTGCAACGTGACAGTACCCCCATAAGGTGGCCTTTTCCAAACAGTTTCTGCGACCCAACCATCTGGCATGTCAGATTAGAGATTTGAGGGTATTTACTGACTGTATCTACTGCCCATCTGATCAATATTAGCTCATTACGCAGCCCTGGGATCCGGTGGCTCTTGTCAAGAGCGATATGCTGGCTCCCGGCAGAAGCGAGGGAATCGGGAGGAGGACCCCAGCTGGAGAGGCTTGGCAGCGGGAGAGGGCGCGACCCCAGAGTGGCCGCCGTTGCGGGCACGGCCATGCGGGGAATGTTTACAACCGCTGTCAGGCTCATTTGTATATTTTATTAAGCAGTTACAGACACTGTGCTGTTTTTTTTTTTTTTACTGCCTGGCTCACATGCTGCTCAGCCGGATGGCACTTTTAGCACGCTGCTTTACGGTCAGATTATCTGGAATATCAAGGCTTTAATGACGGAAAGCAAGGACTTCTGCTCCTGTTGTTCACTTTATGGAACGTGCTGCTCCGGCTCGTATAAAAAATAAATGATGCTATTGTGACACGAGTCTCGAGAATTGGCGTCGGGACTACGTTGCCTATAAACCTCTTTTACATGTGGTAATTGTGGTTCAGCTAACATATGTTAAGTGTAAGCCTGTAACAAGATAATACTCAGTGAATTTCCTTATTTTAAGTGTATGATTTGATGAACATTTTATCATTTTTCTTTTATACAATTAATCGTGATTTTTCTCAAAATCAGTCAGTCCAGCTCACCCGTGATCCTGCAGCAGGGATATTCAACTGAACTATTTCAGGGGCCACATTTTCCCTTCACTATTTATCTTATTTTGTATATTCCGGAGAACCAGCAGTAGAAATGTGGGTAACACTTTAGCATGGGGAACATATTCACCATTAATTAGTTGCTTATTAACATGCAAATTAGGAACATATTGGCTCTTAATTAGTCATTATTAAGTAATTATTAATGCCTTATTCTGCATGGCCTTATTATAATCCTAACCCTAACACTAGCCCTCTAAGCCTAAGAATGGCCCTAAAAAGGTGTTATTTCATGTCTAGAGGGCTCTCATAATGTCACATTTAGAAGGTCCTAAACACGTTTTTTGTGCTCTAGCTATAAAAATATTACATTTATAAATAATAATTACTAGAGATATCTAATAATGGCTTTTTTGCCGATATCCCGATATTGTCCAACTCTTAATTGCCGATTCCGATATCAACCGATACCGATATATACAGTCGTGGAATTAACACATTATTATGCCTAATTTTGTTGTGATGCCCCGCCGGATGCATTAAACAATGTAACAAGGTTTTCCCAAATAAATCAACACAAGTTATAGAAAAAAACTACCATATTTAAGTGCATTATTTTTTTTTTAACATGCCTCAAAACAGCAGCTTGGAATTTGGGACATGCTCTCCCTGAGAGAGCATGAGGAGGTTGAGGTGGGCGGGGTTGGGGGGGTTGATGTTGAGGTGGTGGTGGGGCGGGGGGTGTATATTGTAGCTTCCCGGAAGAGTTAGTGCTGCAAGGGGTTCTGGGTATTTGTTCTGTTGTGTTACGGTGCAGATGTTCTCCCGAAATGTTTGGTGTGGGTTCACAGTGTGGCGCATATTTGTAACAGTGTTAAAGTTGTTTATACGGCCACCCTCAGTGTGACCTGTATGGCTGTTGACCAAGTATGTGTGTGTGAAAAACCGTAGATATTATGTGACTTGGCTGGCACGCAAAGGCAGTGCCTTTAAAGTTTATTGGCGCTCCGTACTTCTCCCTACGTCCGTGTACACAGCGGCGTTTTAAAAAGTCATTTTACTTTTTGATACCGATAATTTTGAAACCGCTAATTTCCGATATTACATTTTAAAGCATTTATCGACATCCCTAATAATTACTCCCAATTACCAGCAATGAACTTGGGATTACTACAAAAAAGTGGTGTCCTAAATCTCGATCTAAATCAATATGCGGCCCGCCACGTGTCGTTTAGTTGCCTCTGAGATGAAATGCGAATGAAATGAACATGCCCGTAACAACCCCCGACCCCTACTCTATACTACGGCATTAAAATAGAAAAGCTTTTTTTTTTTTTTTCCAACCTTTTTTTTTTTTTTATGTATTCTCAAACCCAGTAGCTATTTAAAAAAAAACAAAAAAAACAAAAAACATTACTCCTTTTTTTTTTATTGTGTGTTTCAACCTCAAGCTAGTTTTTTTTTACCCCCCCCCCCCCCCCCCCGCCCCCTCCTTGACGTGTAAATACCATAAGTAGTTGCTTTGAATTCGTTAATACTACGCATTACTGCTCAGAACAATACAAACAGGTTTGGTCCTTTGGTCCCTTTTTGGGTGAAAGATTCTCAGTTGTTGCTAACCTTCTCAGTGACCTCCTCCAGGGCTGCTGGCCTCCTCCTCGGCGCTCGCTGGGGCGACAATACGAGAAAAAGAGAGGGGAAAGAGAAAGATTTCCAGCGGACGAAGAAGTGAAGAAGGGCTTTTTTTTTTTTTTTTTTTGTCTCGCCACTGTTCGTCTTTGAGTTTGGAACCCTCATTTGTCCAGTGCAGTAAAAGCCACAAGCGCATCTCCTGTTTATATATATATATATTTATATATATGTATATAGAATGTATATAGAAATCTATTTGTTGTTGCTGCTTCTTCCTGTTTGTTAAGTTTGTTGCTTAATTAACGATTCAAGTCTCAACAAGAAAAAAAGTTCTGGAGTTCAGTGTTTTTTCTGTCAGTTTTTTTTTTTTTCTTCCTCGCCTTCCTTCCTCGCACTGTGCCATCTGTTAGCGTCCCCCGGCGACACGCCTCCACGTCTCCTTCCGACTTGTGTCTTCATAAGTAAATGCTGATATGTCTTCCAAAATAAATCCCCCCCCCTCCCCAAAAAAAAAATCCTCACGCGCTTTTGTTATTTAAAAAAAAACATATGTTGCTTTTCCAAGGAAAAAAAAAAAGAAAGAGAGAAAAGCCCCGCCGTGATATCGTCACGTGTCCTCTAAAACCTGAAAAATAGAGCATATTTGTATTTATTTTTCTATGTTATTGCCATTAAACTGATCAATTTCTTCAACTGTGAACACTTTAATGCTGTCTTAACACTCTGCAGAGGGCCAACCCAGACTGGCGTACCAATTGATCATTGTCAATCAACACGTTGACAAGAGTTTTTCCTAATTAATAACAATTAATGAATAATTATGAATAATTAATAAGAAACATCTGCACCTTAAAGTGTTAAGATTGTGGCTTGAGCATATTTTTAGGTTAAATTGAAAGACAACACTCAAGAGTTATGGAATATTTTTTGGGGAGGCCAACATTAAACATTACATCAATTGAATTAATTAGATGTAAACTAATTAAAATAACCACATAATTTGCTGTATATCAAAACTGATTTAGACATTTTTTTAGTTTTTTAATGGCCTGTCATTTTTGATGATAGGATTGCCAATGAATAAACTTGTTAAATCTCAAATTTGGTCAGAAGTAATTATATTGGCCATATTGCTGTATTATCTATAATTTTAATTAATTGAACGCTCCTTTATACATGATGATGATATTTAATGATACATAATATATACTATTTAATGTCATAGTTATTTTAATTGAAATAATTGCGAAATTGTCCGAAATATTAATATTGATCCTTTATTTTAGCAACCGATTTATATAGTAAATTATTTGTTTTAATTAATGCAATGCCGATTTGTTAATGATATTAAGATTCAGTAAGTATTAATATTTAATTTCACTGAAATAATTATTGCAAAATAGTCAGAAATAATTTTATTTTGAATCTAAGTTTGTGTAATTTATTTCAAAACCAATGTATGTAGTTAATGACAATTGTATTAATTCAATTAATTTTATGATGCTGAAATTCCCTGATGCAGATATTTCCTGTTAATTAAATAGTTAATTAATTGTGACGTACTCAGAAATAATTAAATTGAACATATTAATTAATATATTATTTTATTAGATTTAAATTTTACGATGCTGATGTCCATTAATCAATTACTTTTGCAATATGATCTAAAAAGCATTATAGTGAACCTCCTTTGTATTTGTTTGATAAATAATGTATTTGATTCATTACCTTTTTTTAACAAATACATAAAAAAATATATATATATATATTATATTATTTATTTAACGACCAATTTATATTTTTCAGAACCTTTTGCATTTATTTATTTAATGCATGACCAATGCAACACAAATTAAATGGAACATTAAATAACTAAAAATACCATGAAACATATAAATTCCTACTGAAATAAGTTAAATAACTCACCTGTGCTGCTGCTGTTGCTGCTGCTGCGATGAATAATAAAGGTAGGCTGTGTCAGTAAGGGCGGCTGGCATCCTTCGGTCTCTTTAGCTGGACTTTCAACCTCTTCATGCCAATCTGAAAGCCGTTCATGGCCTGGATAGCTGCCTGCGCGCTGGTGGGGTTGTCAAAACTCACAAAGCCTGCAGGGGGAAAAAAGAAAGATGAACTACAAATCATAGACAACTAGAAAATATGTATATTAAATTCCACTGTATATATTTGGGTTAAGAATTTGTAATGTGCCTCCTCTGGTCACACTTACTTTCTTGACAGGATGGTGACTCCTGTCAACATACTTCTGGACTGCAACTTTACACAATAATGTAACAAAACAACAAACTATCTATTATAACTCAAATTACAATATGTCCAACTCTTTATGTGCAAAACGCAAAACCAGTGAAATTGGCACGTTGTGTAAATGGTAAATAAAAACAGAATACAATGATTTGCAAATCCATTTCAACCTACATTCAATTGAATAGACTGCAAAGACAAGATACTTAACGTTCAAACTGGAAAACTTTGTTATTTTTTGCAAATATTAGCTCATTTGGAATTTGATGCCTGCAACATGTTTCAAAAAAGTGGCAAAAAAGACTGAGAAATTTGAGGAATGCTCATCAAACACTTATTTGGAACATCCCACAGGTGAACAGGCTAATTGGGAACAGGTGGGTGCCATGATTGGGTATAAAAGCAGCTTCCATGAAATGCTCAGTCATTCACAAACAAGGATGGGGCGAGGGTCACCACTTTGTGAACAAATGCATGAGCAAATTGTTTAAGAACAAAATGCTTCAGAGAATCTGGAGAAATCACTGCACGTAAGCAGCAAGGCTGAAAACCAACATTGAATGCCCGTGACCTTCGATCCCTCAGGCGGTACTGCATCAAAAAGCGACAACAGTGTGTAAAGGATATCACCACATGGGCTCAGGAACACCCCAGAAAACCACTGTCAGTAACTACAGTTTGTCGCTACATTTGTAAGTGCAAGTTAAAACTCTACTATGCAAAGCCAAAGCCATTTATCAACAACACCCAGAAACGCCGCCGGCTTCGCTGAGCCAGCATTCTGTTTTTTGTTTACTTTGCAGCCAGTTCAGTTTTACTTTTGTTTTGCATAGCCATCCTGATGCTTCAGTGTCCTTTCCTAGCGGGACTTGCCTTTTGTACATTTTTGGTTTAAGCGTTACATAACTTTTTTACCTGCACACTGTCTCCCGCTGTGCTCTGCATATTGGGATCACGACAAAGCAATGAACTACCTGCTGCCACCTACTGATATGGAGTATTACAAGATTACCCTACAAGCTCTATTAGACAACGGCACATTATTATAATTATTGCTTTGCAAAAAATATTTTTTGGACCAATTAGGTGAAGTTGCATCATGTACCACGGCACACCAGATAATATTTCACGGCACACTACGGCACAGTGGTTGAAAAACACTGCCTTAGAGTGTTGTGACACAACCTAGTGGGCACGTTGGTGAATTACAGTCTAATGAACCCGGATTGTGAATGCCATCCTTTGTGTTGACATGCAGAACACACTCTTGTTCTAACACTAGTGTATCCATCCATCCATCCATTTTCTACCGCTTGTCCCTTGAAAATATCTCCTGTCGCTCCTGACCCTCCGACATTTTACTGCAACACCCGAGCGGATCCCCACCCACTATTTGGTCTAATGCATGTTGTGAGAAAAGGTTAGAAAATGTTAAACAGTTAAACTCCACCAGGTTGTCGTGCCTTATTTTGAGTTTGTTGTTGTTTCCTGTGTGCAGTGCTTTAGTTCCTGTCTTGCGCTGTTATTTTGGTGACCCTTCCTGTTTTGTTGGTGTTCTCCTGTAGTAGTTTTACGCCTTCTTTTGAGTGCTATTGCCCGCACCTGCTTTGTTTTCGCAATCAAGACTATTTAAGTTGTGCGTACGCTATCCGTCTTTGTGGGGACATTGTTGATTGTCATGTCATGTACGGATGTACTTTGTGGACGCCGTCTGCTCCACACACTGTAAGTTTTTGCTGTCGTCCAGCATTCTGTTTTTCGTTTACTTTGCAGCCAGTGCAGTTTTACCTTTGTTTTGCATAGCCATCCTGATACTTGCCTTTTGTACATTTTTGGTTTAAGCGTTACATACCTTTTTTACCTGCACACTGTCTCCCGCTGTGCTCTGCATATTGGGATCACGACAAAGCAATGAACTACCTGCTGCCACCTACTGATATGGAGTATTACAAGATTACCCTACAAGCTCTACTAGACAACGGCACATTATTATAATTATTGCTTTGCAAAAAATATTTTTTGGACCGATTAGGTGAAGTTGCATAATTTCCCACGGCACACCAGACAGTATCTGAAAAACACTGCCTTAGAGTGTTATGACACAACCTAGTGGGCACATTGATGAATTACAGTCTAATAAACCCAGATTGTGAATGCCATCCTTTGGCAGGAATCCTTTGTGTTGACATGCAGAACACACTCTTTGCACCTTGATGGAGGTCTGGACTGTAAAAAGTGCTCATTAGATTGCAAGTGACCCTGTGTGAGACCCCCCCCCCACCCCTCCCAAGAATATACTACACTGTACTAAACATCCCGTTTCCAGGAAGGGTATCAAATAAATAAATAAATAAATAAATAAATAACGCCTTGAAAAGTCAGTGACCAGAAACTGCAGTGGAGTGTGTCTCCGCTTGATGCGCTCCCCTGTGTCTGGGGTGTCATTAGGAAGGTTCCATGACCCGTGAAAAACAGCAGGAGATTCTCCTCGGCCACCTGGGAGACGTGTCTGCCCGGGCCTGCTCGGTCGGGTCTGACTGGGACCATTAAGGCAAAGGAGACATGACTAAAGAGACTTTTTCCTGTCCCCCTCTTTTCCACTGAGGGCTGCGTATAAAAAAAAAAAAAGTGAAAGGCGTAAGGGGCCACTTTAATATTCCTCACGTTATAATTCATTAAACAATGCTGACATCAGCCTATTGTGGTCCTAAATATGCTCAGCAAATAAAAAAAGTTGGGTTATTATTCACATTACTTATTGTTATTATTCTTATTATCAGTATTAGTATTGAGGCAATTAAATGGTCCGTTTGAGTGTTTTGACCCAAAAACAAACAAACAAACAGCAACTTAACTGTCTTACTGTCTTTCTTTGCAATAAGCTTTTGCAGAGGAGCCGCAAAATCAAGAAAGACCAAAAAAAAACAAAAAAAACAACAAAAAAACAGTTGGTACAGGAGCGTATCTAGTTGATACTACCGTATTTTCCGCACTATAAGGCGCACCTAAAAACCTCCAATTTTCTCAAAAGCTGACAGTGCGCCTTATAATCCGGTGCGCCTTATATATGGACCAATATTGAGCCACAACAGGTCTCGCAACTACGGGATGCATAACGTAACCCCAGCCTCTACTGTAGCGTCTATTCTATGCACCTTATAATGCGGTGCGCCTTATATATGAACAAAGTTTTAAAATAGGCCATTCATTGAAGGTGCGTCTTATAATCCGGTGCGCCTTATAGTGCGGAAAATACGGTACTATGATTGCATCGATATATTTTAGCAACCCAACATCTTTTTTATTAAAAAAAAAAAATTATATTATGTTTATAAACTCAGGAAATACGTCCCTGGACACATGAGGACTTTGAATATCACTAATGTACGATCCTGTAACGACCTGGTATCGGATTGATACCCAAATTTGTGGTATCATTCAAAACTAATGTAAAATTTCAAACAGCAGAAAAAAAAGTGATTATTGCATTTGAACAGAAGTGTAGATAGAACATGTTGAAACGGAAAATAAGCAGATATTAACAGTAAATGAACAAGTGGACTAATAATCAATTTTTACAGCTTGTCCTTTATAATGTTGACAAAATAATAATATGGAAAATGACACAATATGTTACTGTATACGTCTAAATTAGGAGCCTTTGTTTGCTTACTTACTACTAAAAGACAAGTTGTCTTGTATGTTCACTATTTTATTTAAATACAAAATTGCAATAAAAAACACATGTTTAATGTACTGTATATTTGCATGATATATATATATATATATATATATATATATATCATGCAAATTACATGTTGTCATTTGCATTTGCAGGTGCAAACGTTGAAAGATTCAGACCATTTTCTGTGTGATGTTCTATTACTAGTATTGTCCTAATACCAATATTTTGATATCAGTATTTTGATAGTTTTCGGTACTTGTTGATACTTTTCAAAATAAGGGGACCACAAAAAATGGCATTATTGGCTTTATTATAACAAACAATCTTACGGTACATTAAACATATGTTTTTTATTGCAATTTTGTCTTTAAATAAAATAGTGAACATACAAGACAACTTGTCTAGTATATATATATATATATATATATATATATATATATATATATCATGCAAATGACATGTTGTCATTTGCATTTGCAGGTGCAAACGTTGGCAGATTCAGACCATTTTCTGTGTGATGTTCTATTGCGAGTTGTGTTTATTTTATCTGTAGAATTGTCATGTCTGTGTTGATCATGTTTTTGTTTGGCCATGTGCTGTTTGGTTTTGGACTCTTTTTAGTTCCTGCTTTTCACTCCCTTGTCTTGTTTCCATGGTTACCCATTAGTTTCACTTGTTCCACGTTTGGACTCATTGTGCACTCTTGTTTGTCACCATAGCAACCTATTAGTTTTCACCAGCCCTCACGACTCACGCACCTGTCTTTAATCATGTCACTATTATTTAAACTGATTGTTGCCAGGAAGTCTCCCTGGCGACATCATACCCCTGACGTCACTCTGCATAATGCCATGTTCATAGTCCCATGCCAAGTAAGTTTTTGTTTCATTGTTCACAGTTTCTGTCTTTGTGCAAGTTTTGTTTTCACGAGCCAAGTTTTTTACCTCCGCCATTGTGCGCGCCTTTTCGTTTGTTCTTTTTTTTGATAATATTAAATTAAATCATGTACTCCCCTTCACGCCACGTATGGTCCAAATCATTTGCACCACGGGAGAACAAACCACGCCATAGTTCAAGTCATGACAAGAATATGCCACAGGGCCGATAAAAAAAAGAGCTGCGGGCCACAAATGGGGCCGCACTTGCCGGTCGTTTCCTTCCATTCAAATGCATTCCCTCTCCCCGGATTAATTACACTCTTCCTGCTCATACCCCAGGCCCAACATTACGTTGTAAATGCATAGTGTATAAGTCAATACCGCAAATAGGCCTCCTTTCATGAATTTATATGTTATTAAGGCCCCCTGGGGAGGCGGGATCGGCGATCAATTTTGTCCCTGAAGTGAAAACAAATGCTGATCTATAATTGTCCTTTGCCTTGGCACCCCCACCCATGCACAGACCCAATATGCACGGTCAAATCTTTTATAAGCCTGGCAGGATTGCTATATGCGTGCAGGCTGTCAGAACTAAATGAGACAGGAGGGGGGGTCGCAGTGAGGGGGTTCGTGAGAGTATTGACACAAGAAGGGTGATGCTGATGCAGCAGCAGCAGGGTGTTCAGGTCACGCAGCGACCCCTCAGGAAACGAGGACATGGATCCTGATCGGCGACATCATGGCCATTGTGGCCACACTGTACATGTTTGTGTACGTCACCCTTTCTAACAGCGCTGAAGTCAAAACACAACAGTCATCAAGATGCAAATGGAGGTCAGTTAGGTTGTGAGACCCTTTTTTTTTTTTAGTATTCCATTCATTTTTCACAATTTTTATAGTTACACTAACCCTAAACGTGTTTATACACTGGTTCAAGTTTGAGTTAAAGTCCATTTTTATATGGTGAATGGCAATTGTATGGTTGGAAATAAGAAAAAGTGTAAAAAGACACTCAAAAAAATAAATAAATAAAGGCAGTACCGTATTTTTCGGACTATAAGTCGCAGTTTTTTTCATAGTTTATGAAAGTTGCATAATGTTTTTGTCCTTCTTTATTATGCATTTTCGGCAGGTGCGACTTATACTCCGGTGCGACTTATACTCCGAAAAATACGGTACATTTCTAGTACAGTAGTACCTCAATTTACGAGCTTAATTAGTTCTTTGACGGAGCTCTTAACTCAGAACACTTGTATCTCAACTCAACGTCGTCCATTAAGATGAATTAAAAGTAATCTAATTGGTGCTTGTCTCCCCAAAACACCACCATTTTAACATGCAACATGTCGTTTAAAAAGAAAAACAAACTTTTTAGGTAATACATATTGTATGAAAATAATACAATAGCATGTACAGTACTACTAACAACAAAAGTAGTTTTATGAAGTAATGTAATGTAATAATAATAATAACAATGATAATGTATGTATAGCATTTAACTACGAATTCTACAGTACCTCTCTCCAGCTGCTTCTCTACCAAAACGCAATCAGCAGCTTTTCAATACTTTCATGGATAAATGTCTGGTGCATAGATACTTTTTTTGGCTGGCGATAGACTCATTCTGCTTCATTATGGTTCAGACGAGCAGTGATACGCTTGCCTCCCCAAAACACCGCCATTTTAACATGTAACATGTCATTTAATAAATGTATGAAAATAATACAATAGCGTGTACAGTACTACTAACAACAAAAGTAGTTTCATGAAGTAATGTAATAATGTATGTATAGCATTTAACTTGGAGAGTGGAATTCTGCAGTACTTCTCTCCAGCTGCTTCTCTACCAAAATGCGATCGGCAGCTTTTCGATACTCTCATGGATAAATGTCTGCTGCATAGTTAATAGTTAAACTTTTTTGGCTGGCGTCAGACTCATTCTGCTTCATTATGGTTCAGTCTAGCAGTGATATGCTTGTCTCCCCAAAACGCCGCCAAAATGTCGTTTAAAAAGAAAAACCTTTTAGGTAATACATATTGTATGAAAATAATACAATAGCATGTACAGTACTACTAACAACAAAAGTAGTTTTATGAAGTAATGTAATAATAATAATAATAATAATAATAATAATGATAATGTATGTATAGCATTTAACTTGGAGAGTGGAATTCTACAGTACCTCTCTCCGGCTGCTTCTCTACCAAAACGCAATCAGCAGCTTTTCAATACTTTCATGGATACATGTCTGCTGCATAGATACTTTTTTTGGCTGGCGTTAGACTCATTCTGCTTCATTATGGTTCAGACGAGCAGTGATATGCTTGCCTTCCCAAAACAACACCATTTTAACTTGTAACAAGTCGTTTAAAAAAAAAAAAAACTTTTTAGGTGATACGTATTGTATGAAAATAATACAATAGCGTGTGCAGTACTACTAACAACAAAAGTAGTTTCATGAAGTAATGTAATAATGTATGTATAGCATTTAACTTGGAGAGTGGAATTCTATAGTACCTCTCTCCAGCTGCTTCGCTACCAAAACGCGATCGGCAGCTTTTCGATACTTTCATGGATAAATGTCTGCTGCATAGATACTACATCAACTTTTTTGGGTGGCGTCAGACTCATTCTGCTTCACTATGGTTCAGACTAGCAGTGATATGCTTGTCTCCCCAAAACACCGCCAAAATGTCGTTTAAAAAGAAAAACTTTTTAGGTAAGACATATTGTATGAAAATAATACAATAGCATGTACAGTACTACTAACAACACAAGTAGTTTTATGAAGTAATGTAATAACAATAATAATAATAATAATAATAATGTACGTATAGCATTTAACTTGGAGAGTGGAATTCTACAGTACCTCTCTCCAGCTGCTTCTCTACCAAAACGCAATCAGCGGCTTTTCAATACTTTCATGGATAAATTTCTGGTGCATAGATACTTTTTTTGGCTGGCGTTAGACTCATTCTGCTTCATTATGGTTCAGACTAGCAGTGATACGCTTGCTTCCCCAAAACACCGCCATTTTAACATGTAACATGTCGTTTAAAAATAAAAACACACTTTTTAGTTAATACATATTGTATGAAAATAATACAATAGCGTGTGCAGTACTACTAACAACAAAAGTAGTTTTACGAAGTAATGTAATACTAATGTACAGCATTTAACTTGGAGAGTGGAATCCTACAGTACCTCTCTCCAGCTGCTTCTCTGCCAAAACGCAATCAGCAGCTTTTCAATACTTTCATGGATAAATGCCTGCTGCATAGATATTAATTCAACTTTTTTGGCTGGCGTTAGACTCATTGTGCTTCATTATGGTTCAGACTAGCAGTGATATGCTTGAATTCCTTCGCCAAGATGTTTTGATGATTTATTTCTTTAATTCTATGAATATCATCCACTTTTTTAAGACCAAATAAATAAAAAGTGATTCTGATTCCGATTGTGATGTAGCATTAGCATTAAATACTAACCAAAATTTGAACATAACAGAATAGTCACGAACAATGTCACTTTTCACTGGGATGCCGACTGATGGGATGGTTGTATCTTTCAGAACTACTTGGGCTCCTGGTTTATATGATACATTCAGCACAATCCTCTCGAAACAAGCATTCCTAGCGATGCCTGTGTCAAGTTGAATTACAAAGTTGCCCAACTTCTCAGCTTAGGACCTCAACCTTCTACTATACAAGTAAAATGCATAATTTATAAGTTGGCACAACTTTTCAGCAACTCAGAAGCTATTTGCAGCAGCAGCAGCTCAGTCGCTGGCTTACGTCTCTGTGAGCAAGGCGCAGTTTTGGTAGTTTTGCTATAATATTGATATGCAGGTCACAGCACATACATGGGACGTTAATGGTGATTTTTTATTGTTTTTTTTAGAGGGATTGATAGGCAAAATAAGTAAATAACCATTTTTAGCCTCCTTGTGCAAGCAGTTT
The DNA here is from genome assembly GCF_033978685.3 of Nerophis lumbriciformis. NCBI lineage: Eukaryota > Metazoa > Chordata > Actinopteri > Syngnathiformes > Syngnathidae > Nerophis > Nerophis lumbriciformis. Next base: position 25,226,932 of record NC_084565.2, read on the forward strand.
TTCACAATTTAGAACACACAGAAACGGGAAATATGTGTGTTTTTGTCTCACAAAGTACAAACCCCAATACCAGTGAAGTTGGCACGTAGTGTAAATCGCGAATAAAAACAGAATACAATGATTTGCAAATCCTTTTCAACCGATATTCAATTGAATAGACTGCAAAGACAAGATGTTTAACGTTCGAACTGGAAAACATTGTTATTTTTTGCATATATTAGCTCATTTGAAATTTGATGCCTGCAACATGTTTCAAAAAAGCTGGCACAAGTGGCAAAAAAGACTGAACTCATCAAACACTTATTTGGAACATCCCACAGGTGAACAGGCCAATTGGGAACAGGTGGGTGCCATGGTTGGGTATAAAAACAGCTTCCATGAAATGCTCAGTCCTTCACAAACAAGGATGGGGCGAGGGTCACCACTTTGTGAACAAATGCGTGAGCAAATTAGCAAACAGCTTAAAAACAAAATTTCTCAACGAGCTATTGCAAGGAATTTAGGGATTTCACCATCTACGGTCCGTAATATCATCAAAAGGTTCAGATAATCTGAAGAAATCACTGCACGTAAGCAATGATATCATGTACTTTTGATCCCTCAGGGAGTACTACATTAAAAAAGTACATCAGTGTGTAATGGATATCACCACTTGGGCTCAGGAACACTTCAGAAAACCACTGTCAATAACTACAGTTTGTCGCTACATCTGCAAGTGCAAGTTAAAACTCTACTATGGAAAGCGAAAGCCATTTATCAACAACACCTAGAAACGCTGCCGGCTTCGCTGGGCCCAAGCTCATCTAAGATGGACTGATGTAAAGTGGAGAAGTCTTCTGTGATATGACGAGTCCACATTTCAAATTATTTTTGGAAACTGTGGACGTCGTGTTCTACAGAACACAGAGGAAAAGAACCACTCGGTTTGTTATAGGCGCACCGTTCAATAGCCAGCATCTGTGATGGTATGGGAGTGTATTAGTGCCCAAGACATGGGTAACTTACACATCTGTGAAGGCACCATTAATGCTGAAAGGTACATACTGGTTTTGGAGCAACATATGTTGCCATCCAAGCAACCTTATCATGGACGCCCCTGCTTATTTCAGCAAAACAATGCCAATCCGTGTGTTACAACAGCTTGGCTTCATAGTCAAAGAGTGCGGGTACTAGACTGGCCTGCCTGTAGTCTAGACCTGTCTCCCATTGAAAATGTGTGGCACATTATGAAGCCTGAAATACCACAACGGAGACCCCCGTACTGTTGAACAACTTAAGTTGTACATCAAGCAAGAATGGGACATAATTCCACCTGAAAAGCTTGCAAATTCGGTCTCCTCAGTTCCCAAATGATTACTGAGTGTTGTTAAAAGGAAAGGCCATGTAACACAGTGGTACAAATGCCCCTGTGCCAATTTTTTTGCAATGTGTTGCTGCCTTTAAATTCTAAGTTAATGATTATTTGCAAAAAAAAACAACACGTTTCTCAGTTCGAACATTAAATATTTTGTCTTTGCAGCCTATTCAATTGAATATAAGTTGAAAAGGATTTGCAAATCATTGTATCCTGTTTTTATTTACCATTTACACATGGTGGACAAATAACACAAAAAGTACAGTTCCTTTAATTGAAGCATTTACGTCGCAGTACATGACAGTTTTAGCTTCCTCCCAACTTGGGTCAATCAGTTTGAATTTCACGTTGGTCTGCAATCTACGATGCAATTAGTTAATATAAATGACAATAACGACATGCAGTAAAAGTGAACAATCATTATTGGAAGCATCATATTCCAAAATTAAGTTATTGCTACATCACCATGTTAGTGATGTGAAGCAATCAAAGCCCCTCTTGTAGCAACCTTGTAAACCCTGCTGACACTAAGCTTAGAGCGTGTCTCGTCTTGTGATCGAGCGGCGCTGAAGAACTCACCGAAACACTTGCTCTGGTTGGTCGCCCGGTCCATGAAGACCTTGGAAGAGATGACAGTGCCGAAGGGTAGAAACATCTGCATGAGTTCATTGTCTCCAAACTCCTGTGGCAGGTGGTAGATGAACAGGTTACAGCCCTCTGGACCTGCAGACAGGGACAAGACTGACTGCTGGGAATTGACTTTCTTGGTTTTCTGTCTTCTCAGTGCAGACTTCCAGGCGGACTTAATTAAGATGAGGCGTGTTCATTCGTTATTCTACTGGTAACCAGTCGGTGTTACGTCTCTTAAACGAGAAGAAAGTGCATTCAAAATTAGAATATTTGGAAGTGTTTATCAACCTTTTTTTCATTGAAAAAATCCGGAGGCACACCACCAGCAGAAATCATTAAAAAATGAAACTCAGCAGCAGTAAAAAGTCATTGTCGCAATTGTTGGATATGAATTCAAACCATAACCAAGCATGCATCAATGTAGCTCTTGTCTCAAAGTAGGTGTACTGTCACCACCTGTCACATCACATCGTGACTTATTTGGAGTTTTTTTCTCTTTTCCTGTGTAGTGTTTTAGTTCTTGTCTTGTGCTCCTATTTTGGTGGCCTTGCCTGTTTTGTTGGTATTTTCCTGTAGCAGTTTCACGTCTTCTTTGAACGCTATTCCCCGCCCCTGCTTGGTTTTTGCAATCAAGACTATTTAAGTTGTGCGGACGCTATCCTTCTTTGTGAGGACGTTGTTGATTGTCATGTCATGTACGGATGTACTTTGTGGACGCCGTCTGCTCCACACGGTGTAAGTCTTTGCTGTCGTCCAGCATTCTGTTTTTGTTTACTTTACAGCCAGTTCAGTTTTAGTTTCGTTTAGCATAGACATCCCTAAGCGTCAATGGCTTTTCTTAGCGGCACTCGCCTTTTGTTTATTTTTGGATTAAGCGTTAGATACCTTTTTACCTGCACTCTGCCTCCCGCTGTCGTCTACATATTGTGATCACGACAAACATCTACAAAGCAATTAGCTGCCTGCTGCCACCTACTGATATGGAAGAGTATTACATGGTTACTCTGCCGAGCTCTAGACAATGCAGACACTCAACAATGGCACATTTGCGGATTATAATTACTGGTTTGTAAAAAATATTTTTAACCCAATTATGTAATATTACATATCCTCCCACGGCACACCAGACTGTATTTAGCCCGCGGTACAGTGGTTGAAAAAACGCTGTGCTAAGCTACCTCTATTATCTTGTTTCACACTGTTGACCTAACATAATAACACGATCAGTAGAACCTATAAGAGAAAATAGATAAACTATGAAAAATATTATTAACATTTACATTCGGCAGTGGTTCTCTGCTACTTTGACCATTTTGTGACGCATTTACAGTAATAACTGTGTTTTACGCTCCATTTTTTGTACAATTGAGTTTTTGTATGCCTTCTCAGTTATTAGTCTTGCGCAGAATTTAGTTCCCGCACTCAAAAATTCCTCACGCTGGAGACTCAGTCTGTGTCCTTTTATTTTATTATTAAGTGCGGCTGCAAAATAAGCCACCCTGGGGCCAAAGAAAATTGCGAGTGCCAGCACGTTGATAAAGAAAGTAGGGTAATCGCTATTGAGTTCAAGGAACAACTTGTAGCAAAGTACATAGGCGACGCCCGTGTGGCTCTTCCCTCCCCTCTTCTTTCTCTTTTCTTTAGCCAACAGAGTTTTCAATAAAAGTGATGTTAATTATTTATTTATCCATTTTATTTGTAATATATATACATTTTACATTGTTTTATGTCTGTACAGCTAGAGTTATTCTTTATAAAATATTTTTTGTATTAATATTTGTATTTATGGAACAATTTCCCTTGTGGATCAATAAAGTTTGTCTAAGTCTACGTATCTGGAACACATTACACCAGTTTTAAAATCACTGCATTGGCTCCCTGTGTGTTTCAGGATTAATTTTAAAGGTTCTTCTTATGGTTTATTAATGTTTTTAAAGTATTGGGCCTTCTTTTTTTTTGTTGCTTTTACCGTATGAACCCTCACGGACCCTGAGACCCTCCGGCAAGTCAAGACACAATGTCTATTAAACTATTCTGTCTATGGAACAGCTTGCCGGAGGAACTCAGGGCTGCAGTGAACTTTCATGTTTGTAAGAATAGCCTGAAGACCTATCTTTTTTATTTGACTTTAACTATCCATCCATTTTCTACCGCTTGTCCTTTTTGGGGTCGCCGGGGGTGCTGGAGCCTATCTCAGCTGCACTAATATTTATTAATTTTATTAAATTTGTAATTTTTCTTTTTATTTCTTTTTAGTTATGCTAGATTTTAATTTTGTCTATTTATTTATTGTAAATGTACGGTATTTATGTATTTTTTACCCCATAATATGTTTTACTCGTTTTTTATTTTTGATTCTTATTCATGGTTCTTACTAGGGTTGTACGGTATACCGGTTTAGTATAGTACCGCGATACTAATGAATCGGTCCTGTAACGACTTGGTATCTGATTGAAACCCAAATTCATGGTATCATCTAAAACTAATGTAAAGTATCAAACAACAGAAGAATAAGTGATTATTACATTTTAACAGAAGAGTACATAGAACATGTTAAAAGAGAAAGTAAGCAGATATTAACAGTAAATGAACAAGTAGATTAATAATTCATTTTCTGTCACTTTGTCCTTAATAGTTTTGACAAAATAATAGAATAGAAAATGACACAAAAAGTTTGGGGCGGTATAGCTCGGTTGGTAGAGTGGCTGTGCCAGCAACTTGAGGGTTCCAGGTTCGATCCCCGCTTCCGCCATCCTCGTCACTGCCGTTGTGTCCTTTGGCAAGACGCTTTACCCACCTGCTCCCAGTGCCACCCACACGGGTTTAAATGTAACTTAGATAATGGGTTTCACTATGTAAAAGCGCTTTGAGTCACTAGAGAAAAGCGCTATATAAACATAATTCACAATATGTTACTGCATATGTCCGCAGACTAAATTAGGAGCCTTTGTTTGTTTACTTACTACTAAAAGACAAGTTGTCTTGTATGTTCACTATTTTATTTAAGGACTAACTTGCAATAATAAACATATCTTTAATGAACCCTAAGATTTTTTGTTAAAATAATGCCAATAATGCAATTTTTTGTGGTCCCCTTTATTTAGAAAAGTATCGGAAAGTACCGAAAAGTATCGAAATACATTTTAGTACCAAAATATTGGTATCGGGACAACACTAACTGTGACATTCAAAAGAAGAAACTAATCATCACCAGTTATAATACACTTCTGAGTTGGCGTGTATGTGTACGTGTAAACAGGTGACATTAACAGTGTTGTATCATGACAACGCCAAATAAATATTGTCCTCTCATGCTTATCTTTGTTATAAATGTACAAAAGTAATAATTTTCTCTCACCCTCACCTTCTCTCTGCTGCTGCTGCTGTTGCTGCTGGATGACCTGCGGCGCCTGGGGCAGCGTCTGGCCGATAGGTGTCAGTGTAGTGGCCGGGTATATTGCTAGGAGAACAATGGCGTCACGGTAAGACGTACGGTCTATCGGACAAGACCTGACGGGCAAAAAAGCGGTAGGCGTTTACCTGTGTACTGCTGTACTCCGGTGAAGGCTTGCTGCAGGGTGTCGGCGGCTGTGGGGCTCTGGGTGGAGTAAGGCGGCAGGCCGTTGGTGTAGACCGTCTCCACGGTGGGGTGTCCGTTTGGCTGATGGTGGATGCCGGTGAATCCGTTGACAATGGGTGTGACGATGCTGGGCACGGCGGATGTGGTGATGTTGGCTGGCGGAGAACTGAGGCCTGAGGGGAGAAAGAGGGCACCACTGACGATTCATTGAATTTCAGATTTAGTGAAACTGTCACGGCCCGGGCGCACGTTATACTGCGCGTGCCAGTCCGGCTGCAGCAGGCAGCTGCAATCAATCGCCGGCAGTCAACACACCTGAAACTGATGATGAGACCTGCCTTCTTAAACCAGCACAACCTATCCCGGGCCAGAACGTAGCTACCTGTCATGTACAGTAAGCCAAACCTGTCTAGCTCTATGCATTCGTTTCTCTCTCTGTGTTTTCTCCCCCGTCGTGTTTATTTGTCTCGTGTCCTCCTTGTCGCCTCTCTGCAGCCTGTCTTCGTTCCCACGTCACAAGCTGTGTGTCTCGTCTCCCCGCGTTCCCTCTGGTTCCCTGACTTTTGACGCCTCGCTATTGCCCCGACTTCCTGCCTGTGCTCACGGACCTACGAGCATGCCTTTCCCCTCCGGGACTGATATACACACACACACAGTTGTGCTCATAAGTTTACATACCCTGGGAGAACTTATGATTTATTGGCCATTCTTTAGAGAATATGAATGATAACACAAAAACCTTTTGTCCACTCATGCTTAATGGTTGTGTGAAGCTATTTATTGGCAAACAACTGTGTTTACTCGTTTTAAATCAAAATGACAAAAGAAAGTACCCAAATGACCCTGATCAAAAGTTTACATACCCCAGTGACTTTGATCTGATAACATGCACAAAAGTTGACACAAACAGGTTTGAGTGGCTAATCAAGGTTCCAATCACCTGTGACCTGTTTGTAATTAATGTGTGTGTATAAAAGGTCAGTGAGTTTCTGGGCTTCTGACAGACCATTGCATCTTTCATCCAGTGCTGCACAGATGTTTCTGGATTCTGAGTCATGGGGAAGGCAAAATAATTGTCAAAGGATCTGCGAGAAAAGATAATTGAACTGCATAAAACAGGAAATGGGTATAAAAAGATATCCAAGGAATTGAGAATGCCAATCAGCAGTGTTCAAACGCTGATTAAGAAGTGGAAAAGGAGGGATTCAGGTAGACCAGCAAAGATTTCAGCCACAACTGCCAGGAAAATTGTTCGGGATGCAAAGAAAAATCCACAAATAACTTCAGCTGAAATACAGGACTCTCTGAATAATTGTGGTGTGGCTGTTTCAAGATGCACAATAAGGAGGCACTTGAAGTAAAATGTGCTGCATGGGCGAGTCGCCAGAAGAAAGCCATTTCTGCGCAAATGTCACAAAGTATCCCGCTTACATTACGCCAAACAGCACAGAGACAAGCCTCAAAACTTCTGGAACAAAATAATTTGGAGTGATGAGACCAAAATGTAACTTTTTGGCCACTCGACCATGCAGCCCATTTCTCTTCAAGTGCCTCCTTATTGTGCATCTTCAAACAGCCACACCACAATTTTTCAGAGTCCTGTATTTCAGCTGAAGTTATTTGTGGATTTTTCTTTGCATCTCGCAGATCATTTGACAATTCTTTTGCCTTCCCCATGACTCAGAATCCAGAAACATCTGTGCAGCACTGGATGAAAGATGCAATGGTCTGTCAGAAGCCCAGAAACTCACTGACCTTTTATACACACACATTAATTACAAACAAACATGTCACAGGTGAGGATTGGAACTTTGATTAGCCATTCAAACCTGTTTGTGTCAACTTTTGTGCATGTTATCAGATGAAAGTCATTGGGGTATGTAAACTTTTGATCAGGGTCATTTGGGTACTTTCTTTTGTCATTTTGATTTAAAAAGAGTAAACACAGTTGTTTGCCAATAAATAGCTTCACACAACCATTAAGCATGAGTGGAAGAAAGGTTATAAATAAATAAAGTTTTTGTGTTATCATTCATATTCTCTGAAGAATGGCCAAGAAATCATAAATTCTCCCAGGGTATGTAAACTTATGAGCACGACTGTATATATATATATATATATATATATATATATATATATATATATATATATATACAGTATATATATATATATATATAGATAAAGAGAGCTTAAACGACACCCCTCCTGTCTGTGCCGTCTCCTTCCTCCTGTACGCACAACAGAAACCTCGAATTACAAATCCCTCATTCTGCGAACTATTCAATTTACTGACCACCGACAGAGTAAGAATATCTTTGGTGTACGAAACTTGTCACTGTGTAGGAATATTTTTAAAATTTTTAAATGTTGTTAAAGATAAGGAGTTTTGTGTTAAAGCTAAGGAGTTTTGTGATTCCAAATTGTGAGTGCACCACAGGGCTAGTGACAGTGTGTGTGCTTGTTGTTGCAGGGTGGATGAAAATGAGGACACGCCACCTAGTTGTTTTTGAATAAAAAGTTGTCCATCACCCCGATGTTATGTTTGTTTGATATAAAGTACTGTGTAGCACTTTATGTTGTGTTCAAAGTGTACAAACCTTTACTAAAATAGAGACTGTTGTCGAGACTGGAACCCATTTATTCATGTTTACATCGTTTCCTTTGGGGAAATGTGCTTCCATATACAAACATTTCCATTCACGAACGCCGCTCAAGAACGCATTAAGTTCGTAAATCGAGGTTCCACTATATTATGTTGTTTTCTTCGGCGACATAGGGGAAAGGAGTCAGCAGGTTGCTGACTACTAACACATGGTATGCCCTTTATTTTGGTAGTTGTACATGTTTGTGTTTTGAGTCCTGAGCATACAGCTGCAAATACCCTTTATTATTATTATTATTATTATTATTATCATTTTCATTATTATTATTATTGGTCCGACAACTACATACAACTTTTGGGGTTTTAAACATACTACTAATTTAAAAATGTTTTGCAAATATATGCCTCCTAGTAAAAATATTTAGATCACAAAGGACAACACCTGCTCAGTAGTTCCACCTGGAGGAAGTGATAATAATACGACCCGACCCTATGTGTGTCCAATTAATGCTGGTTTAGTAAAAAAAAAAAAGAAGTCCAAAATCATCAACAAACCTATGCACAGGATGTTGGCCATTTCGATTTTTAAATGTGAAGAACTATGTGACGGAGCTGAGAGGTTCTCTGAAAATACTACTGCAAATTGTGTTTTAGATGCATCCTTTCTTAGTTACCAGGAAAACAGCAGGAACACGTTACTTAACCCCTTAAGAGACAAAGGTTGCCTTTTTTTGTCCGTTTAGTAACTTTTTTCTGTATTTTTGGCCATAATTTAAATTGTGGTACTCCAGTATTCATAATTTTTCTATACAAAGGTTTTTTTTTCATGTTAAATTTGAACATATCAATCTCCAATTATTTCTCAGGTGTATTATATACACTGGCAGTTATTCAACAGTACCCCAAAGCAAAACAGGACATTCTACTTTAATTTGCCATATGATCACACATTTTATTGTGTTTATTGTCAGATTGTACCTCAAAAGGGAAATCAACTCCTTCTGTTCCTCCCAATTGTGACATTTTAAATGCACAATAATGCACTTTGATTAGGTGACACATACAGTCGGGGAGGGATTCATATGGCAGCATTCCTAGGTAATCTCCAAAGAGAGGAATGCGGCCTGCTAAAAATGATAGAAAGCGCCACTCTACACAGCAACTGACGCTGTGGTCAAAGTTGGAATTTCCACAAAACACATTTTAAAATATTGAACATTCTACTGCCATCTGGTGGCTAAAGTAAATAGTGCAACCCCCTAATTTGACACGTTTCATGTGTCAGGTGAACCGTGACGAATGAAGCCAAATGAATCACCCTTCCTACTGTAGAACACAATTTGGGCAAATTGACACACACACACAAACACACACACTCGTCAGCATTGTGCAAAAAAAGGGTTGGGCGACCATGTTGAGCTACGCATTTCCCGACTAATGCAAGGACACGGGTGTTGTCAAAGATGCGCTATTTGTCATGGCGCATCAGGAAGCCAACCTGTGTAACAACACGGCTGTGTAGTTTGTGCGAGCAACAGAAAACTTGATGGAAACATTTAGAGAGACATTTGCCTGGAGACGCAGCTTGCGAAAACAAAAACATGTTACACAGTACACACACACATACACAACAGTACACAAATGTGCAGGTCACAACATGTTTCCTGCATGCCTGAGAGGCAGCGGCAGGACAGTTCATGAGCGGAATGGAAATTGGTTGCTCGCCGTCCGCTCTCATGCAATGCCTTTTTAAAGGGCCCTCCTTCGGAAAGTGTTTCCAATTATGCCAGGAACGCCAAAGTACCCATTTTGAGCTTGAATCTCACGCCGTGATGGCCTCTCTGGAAAAAAAAGGGGGGGCCTCTGTGGCGAAGCATTCGTGCTCGCTGAAGTACAGCTCCCCTGAGGACCACCACTCAATCTGGAAACCTTCGCCCTGATTGGACAGCGGAAGGGGGCGGGGACTTTGGGGAGTTTTGTGCGGTTGTCACGGAAACGCGACAGCAAGTCATGTTCCCATCATGCTGGCAGAGGACCACGTCGAGGCATCGACGATCGCGCCACACCGAGGTTTAGGCTAATGGGATGATACACACAGTATTCATAGGAAATACATTTCCCGACTCCACTTTTCAACGACTCACACTCAGGACCGGTATTTGCTGACGTGAATCACAGTTGATGCTGCATTCCTCACTATGAGGCAGTGCAACCATGTTGTTTTTGTACCAGCACAATAATATCCATAGCTAATGGTAGTAATCCAAGCATTACAATAACATTAAAAAAAATGACAATGATTGCTGATTATTGATTTGATCATGTTTGAGAATGGTCTGCAATAATTTTCTGGGATAAAATATTTGAATTTTCTTCTATGTTAGCTACCTCTCTTTATTTATAATGTATAGTTTCTGCTGGATCTACTCTTTACTTTATGCTGCCCCTTTTTTTTTGCTACAGCTGTTACATATACTGTAATATTGTACGTGGTAATTGGGATTTGTTATATATTGTATATATTTGCGGAGGGAGATTTTGCCACCTCTGTCCATGGTGCTGAGGACAGAGCACCATCAGACGGGGGCGTTAAAACTCTACTGTGTGTCGAATGTATTGTACATGCAAATTCACATATGCTCACATACGTACATAGGTACCTACGCTCCCACATACATACACAAATACAGTACATATTTACCTACCTAATGTTCGTACATCCACACGCACATTCAATATACAAACATACACATACACATACTGTACATATACATTCACTGTACAAACACATATACACATTCTGTACATATACATTCATTGTACAAACACATATACACATTCTGTGCATATACAAGTACATATGCATACTTACACTCATGCACATAATCACGTTTCATCAAACATATATTAACGTTGTTGCCCTAGGGTAAACTGGGTGTAACACATGGCACACTGACAAAGCTTAACCTATTGTGACTATAACAATCTACAAGGTTAATGTAGGTTGCTTCTCTTTCTTCCCCTCCATTTTTCTGCATTCGTTCGTATCTCAAGTTATCATTACGTATATGTATTGTTGCATTTAAACAACTGTATTGTTGATAATAAAGGTAAATTATTGGTATTGTTCATTATCAATAGCGCTATTTCTATTGGTATTTGTATTGATCCATTTGTAGTGTAATAATGCTCATTGTCATTTCTGTATTATTTTTTATTTTTCGCTAACTGCTTATTTGCTATTACTTTTACCATCATATTTGTACATGTCATATTTGCTGATGTTGCTCTATTGTTGTTGTTGTTGTTGTTGTTTGCTGTTGTTGTTTTTGTCTCTCTGTCTAATCCCCCTCTTGTCCCCACAATTTCCCCCTCTGTCTTCTTTTTTTTTCTCTTTCTATCCCCTCCTGCTCCGGCCCGGCTGCACTAAATGATATTATAAATACATTTAATAAAGTCAAATACAAATAAGGCAACAAGAGAAGTATCCTACACTTCTCTTTTGTAAAGTAAATCTGAACAGCCGACATGGGCATCTACATCAACTATATGATTTGCCTGAGAAGCTGGACAGGACACAAAAAAACAAACAAACAAAAAAAAAAACTCTACTGTGCAAAGCCAAAGCCATTTATCAACAACACCCAGAAACGCCCTTTTCCACTCTGATGCAGAGTGGAAAAGTGTTCTGTGGTCTGACGAGTCCACATTTCAAATTGTTTTTGGAAACTGTGGACGTCGTGTCCTCCGGAACAAAGAGGAAAAGAACCACTGTTGTACGCGCAACGTTCATAAGCCAGCATCTGTGATGGTATAGGGGTGCATTAGTGCCCAAGGCATGGGTAACTTAGACATCTGTGAAGGCACCATTAATGCTGAAAGGTACATAAAGGTTTTGGAGCAACATATGTTGCCATCCAAGCAACGTTATTATGGACGCCCCTGCTTATTTCAGCAAGACAATGCCAAGCCACGTCTTACAACAGCGTGGCTTCGTAGTAAAAGAGTGCGGGTACTAAACTGGCCTGCCTGTAGTCCAGACCTGTCTCCCATTGAAAATGTGTGGCGCATTATGAAGCCTAAAATACAACAACGGAGAGCCCGGACTGTTGATCAACTTAAGTTGTACATCAAGCAAGAACGGGTAAGAAGTCCACCTGAAAAGCTTCAGAAATTGGTCTCCTCAGTTCCCAAACATTTACTGAGTGTTGTTAAAAGGAAAGGCCATGTAACACAGTGGTAAAAATGCCCCTGTGCCAACTTTTTTTGCAATGTGTTGCTGCCATTAAATTCTAAGTTAATGATTTTTTGTAGGGATGTCCGATAATATTGGCCTGCCGATATTATCGGCCGATAAATGCGTTAAAATGTAATATCGGAAATTATTGGTATCGTTTTTTTTTATTATCGGTATCTTTTTTTTTTTTTTTAATTAAATCAACATAAAAAACACAAGATACACTTACAATTAGTGCACCAACCCAAAAAACCTCCCTCACCCATACACTCATTCACACAAAAGGGTTGTTTCTTTCTGTTATTAATATTCTGGTTCCTACATTATATATCAATATACAGAGGTGGGCAGTAACGCGCTACATTTACTCCGTTACATCTACTTGAGTAACTTTTGGGATAAATTGTACTTCTAAAAGTAGTTTTAATGCAACATACTTTTACTTTTACTTGAGTATATTTATAGAGAAGAAACGCTACTTTTACTCCGCTACTTTTATCTACATTCAGCTCGCTACTCGCTACTAATTTTTATCGATCTGTTGATGCACGCTTTGTTTGTTTTGGTCTGTCAGACAGACCTTCATAGTGCCTGCGTTTCAACAAATACAGTCACTGGTGACGTTCACTACGTTCCACCAATCAGATGCAGTCACTGGTGACGTTGGACCAATCAAACAGAGCCAGGGGTCACATGACCTGACTTAAACAAGTTGAAAAACTTATTCGGGTGTTACCATTTAGTGGTTAATTGTACGGAATATGTACTGTACTGTGCAATCTACTAATAAAAGTTCCAATCAATCAAAAGTGTGAAGGAAAAAAGACCCTTTTTTTTATTTCAACCGTACATCCCGTCAAAAGCCTAAAGACTGACTGCACAGTTCCTGTCTTCACAATAAAAGTGCCGCTCCATCGCGCCTGCGCTTTCAAAATAAGAGTCTCCGAAAGCCAGCGCAAACAAGCTAGCAAGCTACGGAGTTTGCCGCCAATGTATTTCTTGTAAAGTGTATAAAAACGAATATGGAAGCTGGACAAACAAGATGCCAAAAACCAACCACTTTCATGTGGTATTAGACAGAAAGGAGGAACTTTTTTTCTCCTCCATTTGAAAACGTGGACGTTATCAGCACTACTGTCTGATTACAATCAATGCAAGTCATCAGAATCAGGTAATACACCAACTTATATTCTTGTCTTCATGAAAGAAAGGAATCTATATGTGTTAAACATGCATGTATATTCATTAAAACACCTTTAACATGTAAACAAAAACGGCAAAATAAATAAATATAAATTATATACTGTATATATCAATGTATGTATATATATATGTGTGTGTGTGTATATATATATATATATATATATATATATATATATATATATATATATATATATATATATATATATATATGTGTGTATGTATATTTATATATATATATATATATATATATATATATATATATATATATATATATATATATATATATGTGTGTGTATATATATATGTGGGTGTGTATATATATATGATATGTGTGTGTATGTTACTCATCAGTTACTCAGTACTTGAGTAGTTTTTTCACAACATACTTTTTACTTTTACTCAAGTAAATATTTGGGTGACTACTCCTTACTTTTACTTGAGTAATAAATCTCTTAAGTAACAGTACTCTTACTTGAGTACAATTTCTGGCTACTCTACCCACCTCTGTCAATATATATCAATACAGTCTGCAAGGGATACAGTCCGTATCTGCTGGTCCACTAATAGTACTAACCTTTAACAGTTAATTTTACTCATTTTCATTAATTACTAGTTTCTATGTAACTGTTTTTATATTGTTTTACTTTCTTTTTTATTCAAGAAAATGTTTTTAATTTATTTATCTTATTTTATTAATAAAAAAAAAAAAAAAAGTACCTTATCCTCACCATACCTGGTTGTCCAAATTCGGCATAATAATGTGTTAATCCTACGACTGCATATATCGGTATCGGTTGATATCGGTATCGGTAATTAAAGAGTTGGACAATATCGGAATATCGCATATCGGCAAAAAGCCAGTATCGGACATCCCTAATTATTTGCAAAAAAAAAAAAGTTTCTCAGTTCGAACATTAAATATTTTGTCTTTGCAGTCTATTCAATTGAATATAAGTCGAAAAGGATTTGCAAATCATTGTATTCTGTTTTTATTTAAGATTTACACAATGTGCCAACTTCACTGGTTTTGGATATATATATATATATATATATATATATATATATATATGTGTGTGTATACATACACACACACATATGTATATTAAGTTAATAAAGTTAAAGTACCAATGATTGTCACACACACTAGGTGTGGCGAAATGATTCTCTGCATTTGACCCATCACCCTTGATCACCCCCTGGTATGTACATATAAACATACATATATACATAAACATTTTAGTCTCTTCAAAGTGCGCAGTTTTTTTTTTACTAAAATTGGGACTTTTGTAGAGGCTAGAACCAAATATTCATGTTTACATTGATTCTAATGGGGAACTCGGCTATAATTTACAAACTTTTTGATTTACTAACCATGTTCAAGAACCAGCAAGTTTGTAAATGGAGGTTCCACTATACTCTTTGTTTCGTTCAAAAGCTTTATGGCATCGTTTTTATCCCGTATCAGATCCAAACAATATAGTGCAAAAACGCCCCGTTAGTCATAAAAGGACTGTTGTGTCATTTACACTTCTTTCCCCTGAACACCCCCCACCATTGCTTGCTTCCTGTGGGACTGTGATGAATTAGCCTGCAGCTTCTGTCCTTTCTCCCGCCATGCAGGACCCTGGAGAGCGCCGCTCTCGTTCTTTAACCAGTGGCTCTTAGCCCGCTAACGGAAGGAAGGCCACATCACACTCCAACCTCCAGTGCTGTATAAATTGTAGCGTCCCTGTCATCAGGCTGATTCATTTTGCGTTACCGTACTTTGGGGGTGGTACCGTGTGCCCTTTACACACAATTACATAAGTGCCAGGGCATGACATGGGGGGTTATGGGGTGGGCTGCAAAGGGAGATTGTGACAAACGGGGATGAGCCGCTGGTTTTTATCACCGCCGGGAATAAGCATTAGCATATATATTGTAGTGAGCACTGAAATATGTAAGCAACGATATATCTTAATGTTGGAAGATACCAGCTTTACAATGATTTTGATGACCGTGTTGACCCAGTATCACCATCCAGGTCATCTCTCATAGTGTGGAGCTAATATTACACACTACAAAATGTAGGGTTAAAAAATAACCCAACTGCTGATTCAGAAAAGGACAAACCCCTTTTTTGAGTTATTTTAACTCAACATTTTGGGTTAATTTTTTCAACCCAACTTTTGAGTTGAATTATTTAACCAAAAAGTTGAGTTGGGTTGGGTTGGGTTATTCCCAACCAAACTATTGGGTCGAATTATTTAACCCACAAGTTGAGTTATGCTAACTCAATGTTGGTTGATTCATAACCCAACTTTTGGGTTGAATTTATTTAACACAAAAGATGAGTTATGCTCACTACAATGTTGGGTTATTCCAAACCCCTACTAATTTAGCGCTCCTTGACCCAACAGTTGGTTAAAAATGATACATTTTACTGCTCGTTTGTCCGACTCCTTCCCAACTACTGATCAAAATGATTTTTATTCCATTAATATATTCTCAAAAGCAAGATATTTTTTTTTACAAAAATTGCCATGTATGGTCATAGTCGTCACAGCGGGGTCGCATTTTACTGGGTGGATCGTTCTCCCAGGATGCAGACGGGACTCCGGAGGCAAAGTGCAGGTAAGGAAATTATTTAATGTCCATAAATCATGCGGGATACAAAAAAAAAAGAGCACCAGCGTGCCGATAGCACGGGAAGCTAACAAAAAAACTTAACATGTAAACAGACAAACAAGAAAGGCGAAGCTTAGCTCAGGAATCAAATTAGTAGCCGTCGTAACTGTTTCAAGGAAGCAAATAAGAAAGCCAGACTGAGTGTGGCGAAAAGCAGGGAATAAGTAGCTCTCTGATTAGTGCCCAGTAGCAGGTGAGCGTCCCGATCACTAATCAGAGGCAGGTGAAAACAATCTGCAATCATGGCAACTAAAACACAAACCCAGGGGTGCTCAAAACAGGAACTGAGGGAGTCAAAAACTAAACAAACATAACATTAAATAATGTTAATGAGATGAATACTTAATAAAATTCCCTTCAAGAAAAACGTAATTTTTTAATTAAAAAAAAGCCTTTTACCCAAAAATGCAGTACTCATTGAAAAACAACCCAAAAATGGTTCATAATTCTGAGAACCCAGAAATTCAGTTAAAAATGATACCCTTAAAACCCAAAATAATGGATTGCTCTTCATAAAAAAAAAACTCCAAAATTGAACCCAGCACTCTTAACTCATAAATTGGGTTATCAAAATAACCCATCATTTTTTTGTGCGTAGTATTGAGAGTTGTTCAGAGAATGTTCTTTGTTCCTCTGAGGTTTTTGGTTTTCTTTTAGATCAGTGGTTCTCAAATGGGGGTACGGGTACCCCTGGGGGTACTTGAAGGTATACCAAGGGGTACGTGAGATTTTTTTTAAATATTCTAAAAATAGCAACAATTCAAAAATCCTTTAAAAATATATTGAATAATACTTCAACAAAATATGAATGTAAGTTCATAAACTGAACATCAAATCAAGTAGGCTATTCCATTCATTACCATAAACCCAGAGTTTCCCCCATGCCATAATGGTTTGACCCTCACTAAAATGTCTGTCAAAAAGAACTGTGAAAAGAAATGCAACAATGCAATATTCAGTGTTGACAGCTAGATTTTTTGTGGACATGTTCCATAAATATTGATGTTAAAGATTTCTTTTTTTTGTGAAGAAATGTTTAGAATTAAGTTCATGAATCCAGATGGATCTCTATTACAATCTCCAAAGAGGGCACTTTAAGTTGATGATTACTTCTATGTGTAGAAATCTTTATTTATAATTGAATCACTTGTTTATTTTTCAACAAGTTTTTAGTTATTTTTATATCTTTTTTTCCAAATAGTTCAAGAAAGACCACTACAAATGAGCAATATTTTGCACTGTTACACAGTTTAATAAATCAGAAACTGATGACATAGTGCTGTATTTTACTTAGTTATCTCTTTTTTTCAACCAAAAATGCTTTGCTCTGATTAGGGGGTACTTGAATTAAAAAAATGTTCACAGGGGGTACATCACTGAAAAAAGGTTGAGAACCACTGTTTTAGATCATGCTCTACCGGGCTGCATGTGGCCCACGCCCTGTAGGTTGTCCCACCTTTTACCCTCAAGTAAGCAAAATTACACTGAGACGCAACATGGAGGGGGGGGAGGAAAAAACTCTTGATCCGCAGTTTTCCTGTGATTGCCGACACGGTAAAAAAAGGAGCCTGGGCGTGCGACAGAAGTATTTATTATGCTAATTATACATTCAAATCAAGCAAGGAACGGAGAGTGCAGTCATTACTGCCAACGAGGACTGTCTGCCGCTGGAGCAAGTAATAAGCACTCCAAACAGATGCTTTCATCTAACTGATTTAAATTGTGATGCATATTTTTTTATTTTTTGATGGGGACGGGGGGACGGGGGGGGTGTGTGTGTGACAGATTTTTTTTGGGAAAAATGAATAACAGAGCAGCTTTTTCAGACAAGCTGACACACCAATAATAACTACTTGAATGTGGATAGTGAACTAATGGCCACTTGGGTGAATGTTTCTCTCTGACAAACTCTTAGTTAGGATTATATGATAAACTAGCAAAAATACTTTTTAAAAATACTGTTCTTAACATCAAAATATGTCGAGCAGTGGTTCTCAAACCTTTTTTTCTTTTTTTGCCAAGTACCACCTCAGAAAACACTTGGCTCTCCAAGCACCACCATAATTACCAACATTAAAATACAGTGGCCTAGCAGGCCTAAATATACAGTCGTGGTCAAAAATGTACATACACTTGTAAAGAACATAATGTCATGGCTGTCTTGAGTTTCCAATAATTTCTACAACTCTTACACATAACTTTCCTCCAGAAGGTCTTATCTTTGTCCATGTGATGTCAGTTGAAACCAAAATTGAGCTGTTTAGCCACAATACCCAGCAATATGTTTGGGGGAGAAAAGGTGAGGCCTTTAATCCCAGGAACACCATTCTTACCGTCAAGCATGGTGGTGGTAGTATTATGCTCTGGGCTTGTTTTGCTCCCGATGGAACTGATGCTTTACAGACAGTAAATGGGACAATGAAAAAGGAGGATTACCTCCAAATTCTTCAGGACAACCTAAAATCATCAGCCCGGAAGTTGGGTCTTGGGCGCAGTTGGGTGTTCCAACAGGACAATGACCCCAAACACACGTCAAAAGTGGTAAAGGAATGGCTAAATCAGGCTAGAATTAGGTTTTAGAATGGCCTTCCCAAAGTCCTTACTTAAACGTGTGGACAATGCTGAAGAAACAAGTCCATGTCAGAAAACCAACACATTTAGCTGAACTGCACCAATTTTGTCAAGAGAAGTGGTCAAAAATTCAACCAGAAGCTTGTGGATGGCCACCAAAAGTGCCTTATTGCCGTGAAACTTGCCAAGGGACATGTAAGCAAATATTAACATTGCTGTATGTATACTTTTGACCCAGCAGATTTGGTCACATTTTCAGTAGACCCATAAGAAATTCATAAAAACTTCATGAATGTTTTTTGTGACCAACAAGTATGTGCTCCAATCACTCTATCACAAAAAAATAAGAGTTGTAGAAATTATTGGAAACTCAGGACAGCCATGACATTATGTTCTTTACAAGTGTATGTAAACTTTTGACCAAGACTGTATATAATTATAAACAATGCAGAGGATTTATTTGACACTTGTATTTAATACTTTGGCCACTGTAACATTACACATAGTTTGAACAGTAACACTGTGTTTGAAAATTTTATTAAGTGGTTCTTTGGCGTACCACTAGATGAGGGGTGTCAAACGAATTTTTAATTTTAAATCTGTGCACACGCGGGCCGGACTATTAAAATCATGGCTTTAAAACTAAAAAATAAAGTCAACTTCAGATTGTTTTCTTTGTCTTACTTTGGCCAAAAATAGAACGAACACATTCTGGATATATTACAATAAAAATATCGGAAAGAAATACCGGCGGCGGTAAAGTTTAGATCCAGAAGAAAGCGAATTAATGTTTATAACTCAATGAATTTACATATGCATACAAATGTGTTTTCTTTTGTATTATTTTGTTTAATGAATCAAGCAACGTTTATGACAACCTATTTCCAAAACACAATATAGAATGTGAGATATAACAGGATAATGCATATATTTATCTTTTGTTTTCTGAACGTGGAACCCTCAAAATTTACCGTGGGACCCCATTTTAATGACTTGATGGGGTCCCTGGGACCCTATTTTGAAAATTCCTAGCGCCAACACTGATGGAGTCTTGGTGCGTGCAAAACCGCAGCAGGCGGCTGTGGCCTGCGGGCCGGTTCTAATACTAATCAAATATCATCCCAAAGGGGCCATAGACCATTCATCCGTGGGCCGGATCAAAAAGATACGGCTGTGAATCCTCATTTGTCCAAAAATAGTCGTCTTCATTGTCTGTTACCAAGTCTGCCACGATTAGATCACACCCACGCATGTATTTCTGGAAGTAGGGACACACATTTGTTGCCGGAAGTCGGGCGTGCGCTGCTACGAAAATGGCAATCAACGCGCTGAAGAAATCAGTTCTGGCATTGATTAAAATGATCAAAATACAGTAAATATTGATCATATTACCGTATTTTCTGCACCATTAGCCGCACCTAAAAACCACAAATTTACTCAAAAGCTGACAGTGCGGCTTTTAACCCGGTGCGCTTTATATATGGATTAATATTAAGATTCATTTTCATAAAGTTTCGGTCTCGCAACTTCGGTAAACAGCCGCCATCTTTTTTCCCGGTAGAACAGGAAGCGCTTCTTCTTCTACGCAAGCAACCGCCAAGGTAAGCACCCGCCCCCAAAGAACAGGAAGCGCTTCTTTTTCTACTGTAAGCAACCACCCGCCCCCGGAAGAAGAAGAAGCGCGCGGATTTTCGTTTCATTTCCTTTGTGTGTTTACATCTGTAAAGACTTTCCAGCCGGCGTCATCATAAAAGCTAACTCGAAGGGATGGATGGATGAAGAAAAGATGAGCGAGTGGTTAAGGGAAGTTTACGCGAAGAGGCCGGGTGGCTTTTTTCACACAGCTCCGTCCATGTTGATATACGACTCTATGCGCGCCCACATCACAGATGGTGTCAAAAAACAAGTGAAGCACACAAATACAACACTCGCCGTCATTCCGGGTGGATTAACCAAAGAACTCCAACCGCTGGATATTGGTGTCAACAGGGCATTCAAATCACGACTGCGAACGGCGTGGGAACAATGGATGACCGAAGGCGAACACACCTTCACTAAGACAGGCAGACAGCGCCGGACGACATACGCCAACATCTGCCAGTGGATCGTAAATGCCTGGGCAGATATTTCTGTCACAACTGTGGTCCGAGCTTTCCGGAAGGCAGGATTCACAGAACTGCTGGACAACAGTGACACTGACTCCGATGACTTCGACGAGACGGAACCGGCCATTTTGGATCCCACATTTGCCCAACTTTTCAATTCGGACACCGAAGACGAAGAATTCGAAGGATTTACGAATGAAGAATAACTTCAGAAAGTGAGCGCTATGTTTATTTTGTGTGTTGTGACATTAACGTTCGAGCAACATTATGTTGCTATTGCTCTGCACTATTTTGAATTTTACTATGTTTGTGATTGCACATTTGCGTACATTTTGGGACAGAGTTTTAGAACGCTGGTTTTTAATATATTATTAAAGTTTGACTGACCTATCTGACTGTTTTTTTGACATTCCCTTTAGCGCAGCGTAGGCGCGGCTTATAGTCCGGGGCGGCTTATAGGTGGACAAAGTTTTGAAATATGCCATTCATTGAAGGTGCGGCTAATAACCCGGGGCGGCTTATAGTGCGGAAAATACGGTACCTATTGTTATAAACATGTCTGTTACTACTAGGGCTGCGAATCTTTGGGTGTCCCACGATTCGATTCAATATCGATTCTTGGGGTCACGATTCGATTCAAAATCGATTTTTTTCGATTCAACGCGATTCTCGATTCGAAAACGATATTTTTCCCGATTCTAAACGATTCTCTATTCATTCAATACATAGGATTTCAGCAGGATCTACTCCAGTCTGCTGACATGCAAGCAGAGTAGTAGATTTTTGTAAAAAAGCTTTTATAATTGTAATTACAATGTTTTATCAACTGATTGCAATAATGTAAATTTGTTTTAACTATTAAATGAACCAAAAATATGACTTATTTTATCTTTGTGAAAATATTGGACACAGTGTGTTGTCAAGTTTATGAGATGTGATGCAAGTGTAAGCCACTGTGACACTACTGTTCTATTTTTTTTATTTTTTTTTATAAATGTCTAATGATAATGTCAATGAGGGATTTTTAATTACTGCTATGTTGAAATTGTAACCAATATTGATACTGTTGTTGATAATATTAATTTTTGTTTCACTACTTTTGGTTTGTTCTGTGTCTCCTCTCAATTGCTCTGTTTATTGCAGTTCTGAGGTTTGCTGGGTCGGGTTTGGTTTTGGAATTGGATTGCATTGTTATGGTATTGCTGTGTATTGTTTTGTTGGATTGATTAATTAAAAAAAAAAAATAAATAAATAAAAAAAAAAAAGAGAAAAAAAAAAAAAGAAAAAAAAAAAAGAATAAATAAATTTAAAAAAATCAATTTTTAAATTGGCCCTAGTGTGTGGATGTGAGTGTGAATGTTGTCTGTCTATCTGTGTTGGCCCTGCGATGAGATGGCGACTTGTCCAGGGTGTACCCCGCCTTCCGCCCGATTGTAGCTGAGATAGGCTCCAGCGCCCCCCGCGACCCCAAAGGGAATAAGCGGTAGAAAATGGATGGATGGATGGAATTTAAAAAAAATGAGAATCGATTCTGAATCGCACACTGAGAATCGCGATTCGAATTCGAATCGATTTTTTCCCACACCCATAGTTACTACATTATATATAGACAGGCAGCGTGTATATACATTCTTGATGGAGGGTTTTGAAGTAGTTTTAGAGGGCTTTCAAGGCTACAACAGTGACTCCCATTAGCCGCATCTTCCGAGAGTTTGTTTTAATCATCTTTAAAATCCTAAAACAAAACGGAATGTGTGTTCTTGTCTCTCTTAAAGGGGAACATTATCACCAGACTTATGTAAGTGTCAATATATACCTTGATGTTGCAGAAAAAAGACCATATATTTTTTTAACCGATTTCCGAACTCTAAATGGGTGAATTTTGGCGAATTAAACGCCTTTCTAATATTCGCTCTCGGAGCGATGACGTCACAACGTGACGTCGCATCGGGAAGCAATCCACCATTTTCTCAAACACCGAGTCAAATCAGCTCTGTTATTTTCCGTTTTTTCAACTGTTTTCCGTACCTTGGAGACATCATGCCTCGTCGGTGTGTTGTCGGAGGGTGTAACAACACGAACAGGGACGCATTCAAGTTGCACCAGTGGCCCAAAGATGCGAAAGTGGCAAGAAATTGGACGTTTGTTCCGCACACTTTACCGACGAAAGCTATGCTACGACAGAGATGGCAAGAATGTGTGGATATCCTGCGACACTCAAAGCAGATGCATTTCCAACAATAAAGTCAAAGAAATCTGCCGCCAGACCCCCATTGAATCTGCCGGAGTGTGTGAGCAATTCAGGGACAAAGGACCTCGGTAGCACGGCAAGCAATGGCGGAAGTTTGTTCCCGCAGACGAGCGAGCTAAACCCTCTGGATGTCTTGGCTCACACCGTCCCGAAGATGATCAAGAGAAGAATATCGACCCTAGCTTCCCTGGCCTGCTGACATGAGGGTATGTCTACAGAATACATTAATTGATGAAAATTGGGCTGTCTGCACTCTCAAAGTGCATGTTGTTGCCAAATGTATTTCATATGCTGTAAACCTAGTTCATAGTTGTTAGTTTCCTTTAATGCCAAACAAACACATACCAATCGTTGGTTAGAAGGCGATCACCGAATTCGTCCTCGCTTTCTCCCGTGTCGCCGGCTGTCGTGTCGTTTTCGTCGGTTTCGCTTGCATACGGTTCAAACCGATATGGCTCAATAGCTTCAGTTTCTTCTTCAATTTCGTTTTCGCTACCTGCCTCCACACTACAACCATCCGTTTCAATACATTCGTAATCTGTTGAATCGCTTAAGCCGCTGAAATCCGAGTCTGAATCCGAGCTAATGTCGCTATAGCTTGCTGTTCTTTCCGCCATGTTTGTTTGTGTTGGCTTCACTATGTGACGTCACAGGAAAATGGACGGGTGGTTAAAATCAGGCACTTTGAAGCTTTTTTCAGGGATATTGCGTGATCGGTAAAATTTTGAAAAAAACTTCGAAAAATATAATAAGCCACTGGGAACTGATTTTTAATGGTTTTAACAATTCTGAAATTGTGATAATGTTCCCCTTTAATGATTGTGAACGATAGGCAAAAGGGTTCCCCTCTAAGGCCTTTGTAAATGTTCCAGTCTGAAGTGAGATGTTAACTACATGAGCAAATTGTGGTAACAAACTGCTCAGCACAGACTTTAGAATTCTAGTGGGTAACCCATCAAGGCTGCATGTTGATGGATTCAGACTGTGGATGATCTCTTAAACTGTTTTGTCAGTGATAGGAGGGAAATGAGGTAGCTGTAGTTGACTTGTTGGCTGCAAAGTGGCTATTTGTTTTCCAGGATTTATTACATTTTTAATGCCTTGAACTTTATCATGAAAGCATATTGCAAAGTCATTACACTTTGATTCAGAACTGAGTTTTATTGGAAGTGAAATTGGAGGGTTTGTTAGTCTGTTTACTGTAGCAAACTGGAGTTGTTACTACAGTTTATGATGATTTCAGAACATATGTTTTCCCCTCGTTCGACGCAAAGTCTGGTTGAGCACATGTAACTTTTATTTATAAATGTTTTGATTGATTGAATTATTTATTTCAAACCTGCACAGTATAATAACACACATTTTTTTTTTTTTTTTACACTTTGGCAGGGACATTTATGCAAGGCTTGAAAAGGGGTTGGATGAAGCAGATGCTTATAATATCCCAACCCCTCTCACTCATTCCACATTTAATTGTAAATACTCATTGTAAAAATGAGTATGGAGCTGTAATTCGCGCCATTTCCGTTCGGCTTTGCGGCACTCCTTTTTCTGTGGCCAGACCGAGTCTTCATTACCCTATGGCAGTGTTTTTCAACCTTTTTTGAGCCAAGGCACATTTTTTTGCATTGACAAAATCCAGAGGCACACCACCAGCAGAAATCATTAAAAAACGAAACTCAGTTGACAGTAAAAAGTCATCGTCGCAATTGTTGGGTATGACTTTAAAGCATAACCAAGCATGCATCACTATAGCTCTTGTCTCAAAGTAGGTGTACTGTCACCACCTGTCACATCACACCCTGACTTATTTGGACTTTTTTGCTGTTTTCCTGTGTGTAGTGTTTTACTTCTTGTCTTGCGCTCCTATTTTGGTGGCTTTTTGTCTTTTTTTGGTATTTTCCTGTAGCAGTTTCATGTCTTCCTTTGAGCGATATTTCCCGCATCTACTTTGTTTTAGCGATCAAGAATATTTCAGTTGTTTTTATCCTTCTTTGTGGGGAAATTGTTGATTGTCATGTCATGTTCGGATGTACTTTGTGGATGCCGTCTTTGCTCCACAGTAAGTCTTTGCTGTCGTCCAGAATTCTGTTTTTGTTTACTTTGTAGCCAGTTCAGTTTTAGTTTAATTCTGCATAGCCTTCCCTAACTCACCTTTTGTTTATTTTTTGTTTAAGCATTAGACACCCTTTTATCTGCACGCTGTTTCCGACATCTACAAAGCAATTAGCTACCGGCTGCCACCTACTGATATGGAAGAGTATTACACGGTTACTCTGCCGAGCTCTAGACAGCACCGACACTCAACAACAACACATAATTTGCAGACTATAATTACTGGTTTGCAAAAAATATTTTTTTACCCCAAATAGGTGAAGTTAGATCATGTCCCACGGCACACCAGACTGTATCTCACGGCACACTAGTGTGCCGCGGCACAGTGGTTGAAAAACACTGCCCTATGGCGCCTACTTTTAACCATTCTAACCTTGACAGGAGCAATGGCGTCCAAAACATTTACAACACTTGATGTACAGTAAAGGCCAAAAGTTTGGACACACCTTCTCCTCATTCAGTGTGTTTTCTTTATTTTCATGACTATTTTACATTGTAGATTGTCACTGAAGGCATCAAAACTATGAATGAACACCTGTGGAGGTATGTACTTAACAAAGTTAAGTTAAAGTTAAAGTACCAATGATTGTCACACACACACTAGGTATGGTGAAATTTGTCCTCTGCATTTGACCCATCCCCTTGTTCACCCCGTGGGAGGTGAGGGGAGCAGTGAGCAGCAGCGGTGGCCGCGCCCGGGAATCATTTTTGGTGATTTAACCCCCAATTCCAACCCTTGATGCTGAGTGCCAAGCAGGGAGGTAATGGGTCCCATTTTTACAGTCTTTGGTATGACTCGGCCGGGATTTGAACTCATAACCTACCGATCTCAGGGCGGACACTTTAAAATAGCTCTGATTACTGCCTTGCACACTCTTGGCATTCTCTCGATGAGCTTCAAGCACACCTGTGAAGTGAAAACCATTTCAGGCGACTACCTCTTGAAGCTCATTGAGAGAATGCCAAGAGTGTGCGAAAAAGTAATCACAGCAAAGGGTGGCTATTTTGAAGAAACTAGAATATACAACATGTTGATGTAATTTTTTTGTGATTAATCACATGAGTTAACTCGTTATTGTCATGTCTGTTGATCATGTTTTTGTTTGGCTTTGTTCTGTTTGGTTTTTGGACTCTTTTTAGTTCCTGTTTACGCTCTCTTGTTTGGTCACCATAGCAACCCATTAGTTTCACCTGTTTCAAGTTTGGACTCACACACCTGTGTTAATCATGTCCTCATTATTTAAGCTTGTAGTTGCCAGGCAGTCGGCCTGGCGACATTACCTCTGTCATTATCATGCCCTGTTTATTCCCTAGTTTATGCTTCATGCCATGCCACGTAAGTGTTTGTTTTTTCACGTCACAATAAGTGTAGTTTTTCATGTCCATAGTTTCTGTCTAAGTGTTAGTTTTGTTCATAGCCAAGTTTGTTCTCCGCCTTGTGCGCACCTTTTGTTTGTACCCTTTTGTTTGTTTCTTGTTATAGTGTTAAATTAAATCATGTATATACCTTCAAGCTATGACTGGTCTGTTCCGATTGCATTCCGGGAAAACCATCCATGCAGCCAGCTGCTAGATAGTCCCCGTCGTGACAGTTATTTTGACAGACCTAGTCAAAATACACAGTACAAGCCAAAAGTTTGGACACACCTTCTCATTCAACGCATTTTCTTTATTTTCATGACTATTTACATTGTAGATTGTCACTGAAGGCATCAACACTATGACACCTGTGAAGTGAAAACTATTTCAGGTGACTACCTCTTGAAGCTCATCGAGAGAATGCCAAGAGTGTGCGGAGAAGTAATCATAGCAAAGGGTGGCTATTTTGAAGAAACTAGAATATAAAACATGTTGTCAGTTATTTCACCTTTTTTTGTTAAGTACATAACTCCACATGTGTTCATTCATAGTTTTGATGCCTTCAGTGACAATCTACAATGTAAATAGTCATGAAAATGAAGAAAAAGCATTGAATGAGAAGGTGTGTGCAAACCTTTGGCCTGTACTGTATATAAGTTCAACAGGTCATCAACATTAGCAGGGTCTTTTCAAAAGTAAGCATTTCCAGAAACTGTGGTGAGGGGAGCAGTGAGCATTTCCAGCGTGGAACTGTCATAGGATGCCACCTGTGCAACAAATCCAGTCGTGAAATTCCCTCGCTCCTAAATATTCTAAAGTCAACTGTCGGCTTTATTATAAGAAAATGGAAGAGTTTGGGAACAACAGCAACTCAGCCACCAAGTGGTAGGCCACATAAACTGACATAGAGGGGTCAGCGGAATGCGGAAGCGCATAGTGCAAAGACTTTCTGCACAGTCAGTTGCTACAGAGCTCCAAACTTCATGTGACCTTCCAATTAGCCCACGTACAGTACGCAGAGAGCTTCATGGAATGAGTTTCCATGGCCAAGCAGCTGTATCTAAGCCATACATCACCAAGTCCAATGCAAAGCGTGGGATGCAGTGGTTTAAAGCACGTCGCCACTGGACTCGAGAGCATTGGAAAAGCCTTCTCTGGAGTGATGAATCACACTTTTCCATCTGGCAATCTGATGGACCAGTCTGGGTTTGGAGGTTGCCAGGAGAACGCTACATTTCGGACTGCATTGTGCCGAGTGTGAAATTTGGTGGAGGAGGAATTATGGTGTGGGGTTGTTTTTCAGGAGTTGGGCTTGGCCCCTTAGTTCCAGTGAAAGGAACATTGAATGCTCCAGGATACCAAAACATTTAGGACAATTCCATGCTCCCAACCTTGTGGGAACAGTTTGGAGCGGGCCCCTTCCTCTTCCAACATGACTGTGCACCAGTGCACAAAGCAAGGTCCATAAAGACATGGATGACAGAGTCTGGTGTGGATGAACTTGACTGGCCTGCACAGAGTCCTGACCTGAACCCGATAAAACACCTTTGGGGTGAATTAGAACAGAGACTGAGAGCCAGGCCTTCTCGACCAACATCAATGTGTGACCTCACCGATGCGCTTTTGGAAGAATGGTGGAAAATTCCTATGAACACACTCCGCAACCTTGTGGACAGCCTTCCCAGAAGAATTGAAGCTGTAATAGCTGCAAAAGGTGGACCGACGTCATATTGAACCCTATGGGTTAGGAATGGGATGGCACTACAAGTTCATATGTGAGTCAAGGCAGGTGGCCAAATACTTTTGGCAACATAATGTATCTCTAGCCGACTGACGTGTGGTTGCCAGGCTTTATTTTAAGATGTGTAGCAAAGCCTCTTTTTTTCTTTTCTTACTAAGCTGGTCTACACATAGGACAAGCTCTTCTCGGTAGGGGTACCATGTCCACGAGAAATACGTTTTTTTCTTCTTAAAATCATTAAAAAACGCAACTTCCATTGCACCGGTCGCCAGGTAAATGCGGTAAATGGGTTATAATTGTATAGCGCTTTTCTACCTTTAAGGTACTCAAAGCGCTTTGACACTATTTCCACATTCACACACACATTCACACACTGATGGCAGGAGCTGCCATGCAAGGTGCTAACCACGACCCATCAGGAGCGAGGGTGAAGTGTCTTGCTCAAGGACACAACGGACGTGACCAGGATGGTAGAAGCTGGGGATTGAACCAGGAACTCTCCCAACCGCGCCACGCCGTCCCCTCTGAGATGTCTCATTGTATCCTATTGGGTTGAGTTTTTTCTTGGCCGAGGATGTCGTTGTGGCTTGTGCAGCCCTTTGAGACACTTGTGATTACGGGCTATATAAGTAAACTTTGATTGATTGATTGATTTATAAATGAACTTTAACCCTTGTGTAATGTTCATATTGTTGTTACTCAGCCAGCGTTTGTGGGTCTGATGGACCCGTTGCATTTTGTGGCTTTTAACGCCTCACCATCAAACACTTTTATGTTAAAATGGTGAGGCATTAAAAGCCACAAAATGCAACGGGTCCATCAGACCCTCAAACGCTGGCTGAGTAACAACAATATGAACGTTGCACGGAAAATTTCCACACAAGGTTGCAACATTGTTTGTCAACACTGTCTGCTCTCATTTTCTCGCACATTTGACCCTCTGATGTTCTGTGTACCTACACTCTGTCCTCCTCCTGTCTAGGCCTGCTGTGTGTGTATGTATGTATGTATGTATGTATGTATGTATGTATGTGTGTGTGTGTGTGTGTGTGTGTGTGTGTGTGTGTGTGTGTGTGTGGTACACAGAACATCAATTTCCACACCGGGTCCAGTGGACCCGGACATCTTATATGTAATAGAAATGTGTAAGGGGGGGGTGTATGGTGTGTGGTCATTAAATATGTATTCTGATATATGTTCTTCACAGAAAATGAGCCAAAGTCAGTGAGTCTCAGTTTGAAAAAATAATTAACTGTAACATTTTTCTTTTAATAAAAAATTAAAACGGGTCCCACAGACCCGAACACCACACAAGGGTTAAAAGCAAGCATTTGAGCGCCTCTTTTCTCAAAAAGTGGAGCAAACAAGTGAAAGAAATTATAGATTTTTCTACATGTTTGGTGTACATAAACCGACTCCGGGGACACATATCCCTGTTAGGATATCATTAAAAAGTCAATTTGGCATAATTGGGAACCTCATTTCTATGTGCAAGACATCTGTGCTCTGACTGCAGCTCTGTTTGTGTGCGCGGAGCACGGGAAGACCTACTTTTCACATCCGAATCCCGACGCTCGTAGAGTGGGAGTGGCACCTGCTGAACATTATTTCCAAAAAGCATCATCATGCATCATTGTGAGCATGCACGCGCTAATCAGCCCGACCATCTGGCTAACGGCCCGCGCTTAAATGCGTGGCATCTGTTGATCAAACGGATGCCTCATTGTTTTCCGAGTAACACCCTTAACCTCCGTGTCTCTTTGTACTCCGGCCCTGCTGTCGCCCACTTGTCTTTTTGTTTTGTTTTTAATTTTGCAAAGGTTACACAGATCGTTTCAATTAAGGATCAATGTCATGCGCCGAGCTCCGGATCACGCACCTATTACACAACGATCTGAGCTTTCATGCTAATGCGGGGCGCCGTGTGCAATTTGCAGCGGGCGCCGCTCTACCTTGCCTCGACTTAATGCATAAATTAAACGCGAAGCCCCTAAAACAGATTCCCGGATAAGGAAATGAATTATTCCTCTGACTCATGACTGACATCCTCCAGCCTCTCTCAGTAGTGTCAGATTCTCTTGGCCTACTTATGCAGACAGCCTTGTAAGTAATGTTTTGTATCTCTTCAATTGAGCCTAAATAAGTCATAGCCGCACGAATGTAGTATGCGAAAGCAGCTCCGCAGGCAGCATGACTAATGAACGTGGTGAAGTAAAACAGGAAAATAAAACATTTCATATTTATGTTAGTCCTTGAAGTCTGGGCAAAAAAAAAAAAAAAAAAGAAAAAAAAAGTGGCAGGCGTTCTGTCAAGGATTAATGGTACATCACGTTGAATAATAAAAGGTAATCAGTAGGCGTTGGTTTGAAAGTAGATAAATGGCGTGCTGACATTGAATTCAGGCACGTTTTCGTTATTATTTTTGACCATTAAATGGTAGGACTAGACCAGTGGTTCTTAACCTGGGTTCGGTGAGTCGGCCTCAGGGGTTTGGCGGAGGTCAAGACACACCCGATTCATCGGGTAAATACAAACTTCTCCCTATCGGCGTATTACGGATACGGCAACAGCAGACTGATTTGCAGGTGTGTAATTTGTTGTGAGTTTATGCACTGTGTTGATTTTGTTGTTTGAACAAGGTGATGTTCATGCACGGTTCATTTTGTGCACCAGTATAAAAACATGGTAACACTATAGTATGGGGAACATATTCATCATTAATTAGTTGCTTATTAACATGCAAATTAGTAACATATTGGCTCTTAACTAGTCATTATTAAGTACTTATTAATGCCTTATTCGGCATGGCCTTATTATAACCCTAACCCTCTAACCCTGACCCTAACCCTAACCAAATAACTCTAAATTAAGTCTTTATTACTTAGAATTAGGGATGTCCCGATCCAGGTTTTTGCACTTCCGATCCGATACCGATACTGACCGATACCGATACTGACCGATACTGGCCTATCCGAGCATGTATTAAAGTTTAAAGTTATTTAGCCTACTTAGTTGTCAGAATCAGAAATGGCATCATTGAACTAGGGCTGGGCGATATGGCCTTTTTTTAATATTGCGATATTTTAAGGCCATATTGCGATACACATATTGCCCTGCGATGAGGTGGCGACTTGTCCAGGGTGTACCCCGCCTTCCGCCCGATTGTAGCTGAAATAGGCTCCAGCGCCCCCCGCGACCCCAAAAGGGAATAAGCGGTAGAAAATGGATGGATGGATGGATTGCGATACACGATATATATCTCGATATTTTGCCTTAGCCTTGAATGAACACTTGATGCATATAATCACAGCAGTATGATGATTCTATGTGTCTACATTAAAACATTCTTCTTCATACTGCATTAATATATGCTACTTTTAAACTTTCATGCAGAGAGGGAAATGACAACTAAAAAAAAAATCACTATTTTTTTCATACGGTGTTGATGTGGAAATGATTGCCTCGGCATTTTGATGGTGTGGACGTGTGGCACCGAATGGAGATAAGCGTCTCGACAGACGTTACAATATTTGAACAATGATGACGAAAACTGTTTTCTCTGTCGTGTCCGTGTGTTGAAAATTGTTATGCGCTTATTTTTTTATTTGATTTTGTGCGTGGCATAGATTTGCCGTGCGCAGAGGACGCTTGAGCAGACGCGCACCTTAGCGGCTGCGCTAGCATCACAGCTAACGTTAGCCATGCTGCTACCTCGCTCTCTGCTGGGAGAGGGTGTATACGTATGTGACGTATGACGTGACAGTATGTGACGTATGACGTGACAGTATGTGACGTGTGTAAGAAGGTGCGCTTGCTGTCTGTGAGAGGGAGACACAGGAAAGAGTGAGAAGAGCCTGTCGTGTAATGCTAGCAGCTAAAAGCAACTGCGTGAGAATCCACAGACCTGTGGATGTGTTGAAGGTGTGCTGGAAAATGCGGAACGGAAATTAGGGAGCAGCAGAAAAGTGGAATGTATTATTTAAATCGGTGCGTTAAACTGGATCTGGATCGGCATTTTCCCATGCCTTGCCAATACGCATTTTTGTGCAAATATCGGCGGCCGATCCGATCCAAATATCGGATCGGGACATCCCTACTTAGAATATGTTCCCCTAGTGTCCAAATAACTCTAAATTAAGTCTTTATTACTTAGAATATGTTCCCCATACTAAAGTGTTATCAAAAACGTATAACTTTGTCTTGAATTTGAAAAAAAACCATTTTATTTTTCACTAAAGAAGGGTTTGGTGAATGCGCATATGAAACTGGTGGGGTTCGGTACATCCAACAAGGTTAAGAACCACTGGACTAGACTTAGACTTCCTTTTTATTGTCATTCAAATTTGAACTTTACAGCACAGATAAGAACAACATTTTGTTACATAAGCTCATGATTGTGCAGGATAAAAAAGCAATAAGGTGCATATATAAATAAATAAATATATATAAATAATATATATAATATATATATAAAATAAATAAATATATATAAATAAATAGATTAATGTACAGATAAATATATTGCACTTTTTCACATGCGTCCACGTTTATGGATGTATGTTATATAGTCTTTTTTATTACAGCGAGTTAATCCATTTTGGGGGGGGAGTTGAGGGAATAATTTAATTATGATGCGTTCAAGATGTCAGGATTGTCCCTGACAGTTTGACTGTTTTAGTTTTTTCTCTGTGTTTGTCTTAGTTTCCTGTCAGCGCTTTTATTTTGTCTTCATTTCCTGAGTGTCTCCCTGAGTGCTGCTTCCCCTCAGCTGTGGCTGATTGGCACCTGGCCACACCTGGTGTCAATCAGCCAGCTACTATTTAAACATGCCTTCTCCTCCAGTCATTGCTGGATCATTGTCGTTCCTACCTGTCGTGTCGTTGTTCTTAATACTTGTCGTTGTAGCTCTGTCTACTTTTGGTTTCACTCTGCTCATGTCCTAGTTCCTTCGTGTCACAGTAAGTGTTTTTGGTTTCTTGTCCACAGTTAGCCTCTGTGCTATTTTAGTTCATAGCCAAGTTTGTTCTCCGCCTTGTGCGCGCCTTTTGTTACTTTTTTCTTTGTTGTTTTGTCATAGTGTTGAATTAAATCATGTTTTCTTGCACAACGCCTTCCGCCTTCTCTGCATCTTGGGGTTCGTCACCTACATACTCTGACATAATGATCCAGCCAAATTCGAACCTCGCAGACATGTCCATGGCGGAGAGGATGAACAAGGCTTTGGAATTAATGGAAAAACTGAAGAAAAGTTCGGCCGCTTTTCAAGCCCTCTCCCTCCCACCCCTGTCGTCTGTGGTCCTATCTGGGGACGTCTGGGATCCGTCCCTTGGGGGAGGGGCTATGAGTAGCAGTGCAGCTGGGGAGGCACAGCTACTTCTCGCCCCAGTGGGTCTGCAAGAGACGGCGCCATCATCTCCGGTGGGTCTGCAACCTACGGCGCCACCATGCACTCCGGTGAGCCGGCAGACGCCACCATGCACTCCGGTGGGCCGGCAGACGCCACCATGCACTCCGGTGGGCCGGCAGACGCCACCATGCACTCCGGTGGGCCGGCAGACGCCACGATGCAGTCCGGTGGGCCGGCAGACGCCACCATGCAGTCCGGTGGGCCGGCAGACGCCACCATGCAGTCCGGTGGGCCGGCAGACGCCACCATGCAGTCCGGTGGGCCGGCAGACGCCACCATGCAGTCCGGTGGGCCGGCAGACGCCACCATGCAGTCCGGTGGGCCGGCAGACGCCACCATGCAGTCCGGTGGGCCGGCAGACGCCACCATGCAGTCCGGTGGGCCGGCAGACGCCACCATGCAGTCCGGTGGGCCGGCAGACGCCACCATGCAGTCCGGTGGGCCGGCAGACGCCACCATGCAGTCCGGTGGGCCGGCAGACGCCACCATGCAGTCCGGTGGGCCGGCAGACGCCACCATGCAGTCCGGTGGGCCGGCAGACGCCACCATGCAGTCCGGTGGGCCGGCAGACGCCACCATGCAGTCCGGTGGGCCGGCAGACGCCACCATGCAGTCCGGTGGGCCGGCAGACGCCACCATGCAGTCCGGTGGGTCTACAACCAACGGCGCCACCATCCTCCTCTCCGGTGGGCCAGCAGCAGACGGCGCCACCATCCTCCTCTCCGGTGGGCCAGCAGCAGACGGCGCCACCATCCTCCTCTCCGGTGGGCCAGCAGCAGACGGCGCCACCATCCTCCTCTCCGGTGGGCCAGCAGCAGACGGCGCCACCATCCTCCTCTCCGGTGGGCCAGCAGCAGACGGCGCCACCATCTTCCTCTCCGGTGGGCCAGCAGCAGACGGCGCCACCATCCTCCTCTCCGGTGGGCCAGCAGCAGACGGCGCCACCATCCTCCTCTCCGGTGGGCCAGCAGCAGACGGCGCCACCATCCTCTTCTCCGGTGGGCCAGCAGCAGACGGCGCCACCATCCTCTTCTCCGGTGGGCCAGCAGCAGAGGGCGCCACCATCCTCTTCTCCGGTGGGCCAGCAGCAGAGGGCGCCACCATCCTCTTCTCCGGTGGGCCAGCAGCAGAGGGCGCCACCATCCTCTTCTCCGGTGGGCCAGCAGCAGAGGGCGCCACCATCCTCTTCTCCGGTGGGCCAGCAGCAGAGGGCGCCACCATCCTCCTCTCCGGTGGGCCAGCAGCAGAGGGCGCCACCATCCTCCTCTCCGGTGGGCCAGCAGCAGAGGGCGCCACCATCCTCCTCTCTGGTGAGCCAACAGACGCCGCCACCATGCACTCCGGTGGGCCAGCAGAGGGCGCCACCGCCATCCTCCCCGGTGGGCCAGCAGAGGGCGCCACCGCCATCCTCCCCGGTGGGCCAGCAGAGGGCGCCACCGCCATCCTCCCCGGTGGGCCAGCAGAGGGCGCCACCGCCATCCTCCCCGGTGGGCCAGCAGAGGGCGCCACCGCCATCCTCCCCGGTGGGCCAGCAGAGGGCGCCACCGCCATCTTCTCCGGTGGGCCAGCAGAGGGCGCCACCATCTTCTCCGGTGGGCCAGCAGAGGGCGCCACCATCGTCTCCGGTGGGTCCTCCCATGCCGGCGGTCGAGCCGCCTCCCCAATTGCGGCGGCGTTCAACTCGCCGTCGCCACCTAACTCTTCCCCGCTGGTTGCAGGGACACTTGACCTGGTGGCCCACCTCCTTGTCCTCCCTCCACCCTCCCGTGACTTGACTTTTTTGGGGGGGGTTCTAGAACGTCTGGTATCCGTTATAGGAAGGGGGGCTACTGTCAGGATTGTCCCTGACAGTTTGACCATTTTTAGTTTTTTCTCTATGTTAGTCTTAGTTTCCTGTCAGCGCTTTTATTTTGTCTTCATTTCCTGAGTGTCTCCCTGAGTGCTGCTTCCCCTCAGCTGTGGCCGATTGGCACCTGGCCACACCTGGTGTCAATCAGCCAGCTACTATTTAAACATGCCTTCTCCTCCAGTCATTGCTGGATCATTGTCGTTCCTACCTGTCGTGTCGTTGTTCTTAATACTTGTCGTTGTAGCTCTGTCTACTTTTGGTTTCACTCTGCTCATGTCCTAGTTCCTTCGTTGCACAGTAAGTGTTTTTGGTTTCTTGTCCACAGTTAGCCTCTGTGCTATTTTAGTTCATAGCCAAGTTTGTTCTCCGCCTTGTGCGCACCTTTTGTTACTTTTTTCTTTGTTGTTTTGTCATAGTGTTGAATTAAATCATGTTTTCTTGCACAACGCCTTCCGCCTTCTCTGCATCTTGGGGTTCGTCACCTACATACTCTGACACAAGAGTCTTACGGCATGAGGGAAGAAGCTGTTACAGAACCTGGAGGTTCTGCTTCGGAGGCTGCGGAACCTCTTTCTAGAGTCCATTAGTGAAAACAGTCCTTGGTGGGGGTGGGAGGAGTCTTTGCAGATTTTCTGAGCCCTGGTCAGGCAGCGGCTTTTTGCGATCTACAGCGCTGTTGATTTATCTCAGCAGGTTAATGATGCAGGGACATTAGTCTTCGTTATAAAATATATAAATAATATTAAAACATGTTTATTAATTAGGGCTGTCAAAGTTAACGGGATAACAAAGCGTTAACTAAAAGTTCCTTGGTTGCTTTGTTGGGTCTGCTCCTGTCTCTGGCCATGCTCCACCCCCATTGTTGTTGTTTTACTTTTGTGGCTGTATGTAGAAATGCTCTTTTAATGTCTTTAATGTCCTTTGTGTTCTTTGATGTTTGATGTTTCCCTCTTACACACATGCTTATATGTGCTATAGCTATGAGTTTTTTTCCCCTTGGCCTCAGTCTGTACCCCCTCTCCAGGGGCCCAGGCTTAGACTGGATTTTTTGTTTTTCTCCCCAGCGTTTACCTGTTTCTCACCTTTTTTCGTAAGATGCGCCGGAAGTTGGCAGACTCATCAGCGATCCTGTTCTGTCTCCCTGTAATGTTTGTCTGCTCTTGAATGGTATATTACAAAAAATGTTAATCTTAATAAAGTATTTCTGATTCTGATTAACGGCACACATTTTTTTTAACGCATGCGTCCTGACTACTTTTTGACCCTTGGTCCGTTCCGTAGTGTGGGAAAAATATAATGGTGTTCAATTAGTGTTGAGCCACAAGCTCGAAAAAATAGCAAGCAGAAATACACAGGATCATTTTATATAGTTAAAGGCAGAAATATCACATATTATATTACTAAATCTTTGACAATCAACCCATGATCGTAACAATCCACAGTTTATGTTATTAATGCGTGAAACTGATGTCTAAACATGGTGTAGCTCTTTTCCTTTGAATGCAAGTGCTCCTACAGCAGGAATACAAATGATGTATTCCTACAAAATCTGGCAAGACATCAGCACACTGCAGATATTATTTTAAATCCTCATTAGAAGCGTTTTTTGTTCTTGTTTTTTTTGTGTTGAGCTGTTTAAAAAAAGCATGTTTAAAAAACATTTTATAAAAGCAAACCCATTGTACAATCATGGTAACAAAAACTTGAAAATGATCTCTCTAGGGTACACTTATTAATGACGAAAATTAGAGATAAATGCTTTAAAATGTAACATCGGAAATTATCGGTATCGGTTTCAAAAAGTAAAATTTATGACTTTTTAAAACACCGCTGTATGGAGTGGTACATGAACATAGGAAGAAGTACAGAGCGCCAATAAACCTTAAAAGGCACTGCCTTTGCGTGCCGGCCCAATCACACATCTACAGCTTTCCACACACACAAGTGAATGCCATTCCTACTTGGTCAACAGCCATACAGGTCACACTGAGGGTGGCCGTATAAACAACTTTAACACTGTTACAAATATGCGCCACACTGTGAACCCACACCAAACAAGAATGACAAACACATTTCGGGAGAACATCCTCAACTTAACACGACATAAACCCAACAGAACAAATACCCAGAAACCCTTGCAGCACTAACTCTTCCGGGACGCTACAATATACAGCCCCCGCTACCACTTACCCCTCCGCCTCAACCCCCCCACTTCAACCTCCTCATGCATGTCCAAAATTCAAAGCTGCTGTTTTGAGGCATGTTAAAAAAAATAATGCACTTTGTGACTTCAATAATAAATATGGAAGTGCCATGTTGGCATTTTTTTTCCATAACTTGAATGATTTGTTTTAGAAAACCTTGTTACATTGTTTAATGCATCCAGCGGGGCATCACAACAAAATTAGGCATAATAATGTGTTAATTCCATGACTGTATATATCGGTATCGGTTGATATCAGAATCGGTAATTAAGAGTTGGACAATATTGGAATATCGGCAAAAAAGCCATTATCTTACATCTCTAACGAAAATGTATATTGATCTGCGATCAATTGCAACTCATTTTGAGTTAGGTATGAACAAAATGCGATTAATCGTGATTAAATATTTACAATTTTCAACGGCCCTACTTTTAATATATAAATTGATCATTAATTCACCCTGACTGCCACACACTTATGCAGAGGATACGTTTTGACTGGCGATGTTCCGTATTGAAGTGCACTGTGCAGTTTCACTGCTTATTAGTTATATTTGTGAACATCATCATGTCTCCCAAGCATAAGACAGTCTCTGGTGGAAGTGTGCCAAAGAAAAGGAAAACATTTTCAGCTCAGCGAGCCTGCATATTTGGTTTCAACCAATATATATCATGAGCATCTCAAGCTGTAGTGTGAAGTGAAGTGAATCATATTTATATAGCGCTTTTCTCTGGTGACTCAAAGCGCTTTACATAGTGAAACCCAACATCTAAGTTACATTTAAACCAGTGTGGGTGGCAGTGGGAGCAGGTGGGTAAAGTGTCTTGCCCAAGGACACAACGGCAGTGACTAGGATGTCATTAAGTAATTTAATTAAGAAAAAAAAAAAATTTGCATGGTTTAATCGTTTAATGAGTATGACTAATACTAATTCATAAAAGTTTAAAAAAACATGTATAGTTTCAGCACAGCTGGTGCAATAGAGTGCACATGAGTGCTGTTATCTGCGTGGCTGCGAACATTAATATTAATACACACTTGTTAAAAGTGCAATTTCAAGTGCAATTTCAATGTCAATGATGTGCATTTATTAAAATACATGAATGAAGGTTATGGTGCGTGGACACATTGTTTATTTAAACCAAGGATGTCTAATGTGTGGCCCATAGCTAGATTTTTATTAGCCCTTGACATGTTCTGAACATTTTGAATAATTAATAATGAGGTGTAGTTGATATAACACTAACAACTATTTGATTTGTCACCTATAACACAAAAGCTAAAATAACAATGTCATTGTTTTAATAGTAAAACATTTAGTGATGTGCAATTCATTGTTTTTAGCATCTAAGGACAAAGTGCATTAAAGGGCACCTTGCAATCCTTAAATTTTTAAGTATGCAGTTTGCAGACCCCTGATTTAAAATATTTCCCCTAAAACACACATTGAGGCTACAAAGTGTGTTTTTCCCGATTAGTCAATTAATCGAGCACAATAATCGATTGATTTCTAAAATAATTGATAGCTGCAGCCCTGTGACAATCATTAGGATGTTTTACAAGAATAATTGAGCGCAGATTTGATATAATATTTCATAATAATAATAATACATTTTATTTGCTGCTGACCCGTCTCCGCTCGGGATGGTGTCCTGCTGGCCCCACTATGGACTGGACTCTTACTACTATTATGTTGGATCCACTATGGACTGGACTCTCACAATATTATGTCAGACCCACTCGACATCCATTGCTTTCGGTCTCCCCTAGAGGGGGGGGGGTTACCCACATATGCGGTCCTCTCCAAGGTTTCTCATAGTCATTCACATCGACGTCCCACTGGGGTGAGTTTTTCCTTGCCCGTATGTGGGCTTTGTACCGAGGATGTCGTTGTGGCTTGTGCAGCCCTTTGAGACACTTGTGATTTAGGGCTATATAAATAAAGATTGATTGATTGATTTATAAGGCGCCTTTCTGGGCACTCAAGGACAATCACAACAATAAAATCAAATTGGATAAAAAAACAACAACAACAACAAAGAGACAAGAAAAGGTGATTACAATGAATAAGTAGTCAGGAATAGGTGTGTTTTGAGTCTTGATTTGAAGAGGGATATTGAATCTAAGTTGCGATGGTCTGGTGACTTTGACTTCTATAGTAATCGATAGCTGCAAACTAATCCCCATCAATAAGGATGTTTTATCCAATTAATCAAGCGCATAGTTGATACATTGTTCGATTTCTAAAAAAATCCATAGCTGCAGCCCTATGACCATCATTAAAAAGGTTTGTTGATAAATCGAGCCCATAATGAAAAGATTATTTCACTACCAAAATAATCGACTGCTGTGACCATCATTAAGGATAAAGATAAGCTTGATAATGGATCTGCTCCCATGAAGGTGACAGTGAAAGCTTAGCAGCATTGTGGTCTTACTTTTGAAATGGAAAGTGTGCTAGTGTTTTGGCAGGAAGACAATTCAATGCTGTAAGTAAGTGAGAAATGTGTTGATTCAGGATATAGGTTCTAGTCCAGTGGTTCTTAACCTTGTTGGAGGTATCGAACCCCACCAGTTTCATATGCGCATTCACCGAACCCTTCTTTAGTGAAAAATTAAATGTTTTTTTTTCAAATTCAATACAAAGTTATATGTTTTTGGTAGCACTTTAGTATGGGGAACATATTCTAAGTAACAAAGAGTTATTTGGTTAGGGCCAGGGTTAGAGGGTTAGGGTTATAATAAGGCCATGCCGAATAATAAGTACCTAATAATGACTAGTTAAGAGCCAATATGTTGCTAATTTGCATGGTATAAGCAACTAAATAATGGTGAATATGTTCCCCATACTAAAGTGCTACAATGTTTTTTTACTGGTGCACAAAATGAACCGTGCATGAACATCACCTTGTTCAAAGAACAAAACCAACACAGTGCATAAACTCACAAGAAATTACACACCTGCAAATCAGTCTGACTTCTGCTGTTGCCGTATCCGTAATACGGCGATAGGGAGACGTTTTTATTTACACGTTGAGTCAGGTGTGTTTTGACCTCCGTCGAACCCCTGAGGCCGACTCACAGAACTTTTAGGGTTCAATCGAACCCAGGTTAAGAACCACTGTATTTAGTCTAAGAACTAAGACTGAATGAGTCAGGAAAATAAATTAATTGGGACTTTTTTCCCCCTCAAAATTTTGATTTGATATGCAATTATTTTTTCACTGTTTGATGTATTTTTCAACAAACACAAGCAATAGATCACTCTGTATCATAAGAAAAAATATCAGATTTATTACGCGTTATTTATTTTTTATAAATAATGCCAACACTTTGACTTTCACTCTTGTCAGCAAAGCGCTTGTATTATGAATAGGGATGTCCGAGAATGGCTTTTTGCCGATATCCGCTATTCCGCTATTGTCCAGCTCTTTAATTACCGATACCGATATCAACCGATATATGCAGTCGTGGAATTGACACATTATTATGCCTAATTTGGACCACAAGGTATGGTGAAGAGAAGGTACTTTTTAAAAAAATTAATAAAATAAGATAAATAAATTAAAAACATTTTCTTGAATAAAAAAGAAAGTAAAACAATATAGAAACAGTTACATAGAAACTAGTAATTAATGAAAATTAATAAAATTAACTGTTAAAATTGGTACTATTAGTGGACCAGCAGCACGCACAATCATGTGTGCTTACGGACTGTATCCCTTGCAGATTGTATTGATATATATTGATATATAATGTAGGAACCAGAATATTAATAACAGAAAGAAACAACCCTTTTGTGTGAATGAGTGTAAATGGGGGAGGGAGGTTTTTTGGGTTGGTGCACTAATTGTAAGTGTATCTTGTGTTTTTATGTTGATTTCATAAAAAAAATAAAATAAACAAATACCGATTATAAAAAAACCGATACCGATAATTTCCGATATTACATTTTAACGCAATTATCGGCCGATAATATCGGCAGGCCGATATTATCGGACATCTCTAATTGTGAAGGCTGAAATTGTGTTGTTTGTCTTTGAGCTTATTCCCTTTGGGGACTGCTATAATGTGTGACAGTGAGACAACGCCTTGGTCTTTCTATGGTTGTCATAATGACCACATTTTTCAGTAATAAGTCATCTAAAGCGGTAACATCTCCAAAGCAGTGATCCTAGTCAAGTTACTAATATGAGTCACTGTGTGTTCCTGTTTTTGTTATTTTCCTTCGTAAAAATATATATTTACTTTCTTCTCGCGTCCCTGGGACAAGTCACTTTTTGAGCATGCGGCAAGTAACTAGTTTGCAGGCCAAGATTTCTAGAAACGTCTAAACATATCATAAAAAACAATGGATAACATCTTTTTGTCTTTCAAACAATGATCTATGCTTCTGTTTTAATTTGTGTGCTCTCATGATTGGGTTTAGAGAGCAACTCCCCCCCCTTCTCAGGCTATGGACTATTCTACACTGAACAGCTATAATGTGTGACAGTGAGACAATCAGGACATGATCTCGAGAAATTAATCCACGCCTTTATCTCGACTCGTCTAGACTACTGCAATGCCCTGTACATAGGCATTAGCCAGGCCTCCCTCGCCCGCCTGCAGCTCGTGCAGAACTCTGCTGCTCGTCTGCTAACACAGACCCTAAACCGAATAAATTTTAAACTCCTATTTGTTTTTAAATGTCTAAACAACCTCGCTCCAACATATCTCTCCGACCTCCTTCAGCCTTACTGCCCCATCCGATCCCTAAGATCAGCCGATCAGCTGCTACTGACGGTCCCTGACACAAGGCTGAAGCTTAGA
Source organism: Nerophis lumbriciformis (assembly GCF_033978685.3). Classification (NCBI taxonomy): domain Eukaryota; kingdom Metazoa; phylum Chordata; class Actinopteri; order Syngnathiformes; family Syngnathidae; genus Nerophis; species Nerophis lumbriciformis. The sequence continues at coordinate 25,269,619 of NC_084565.2, forward strand.
GGTGACAGAGCTTTCGCCACTGCTGCTCCCAAGCTCTGGAATGACCTACCTCTGAGTGTTAGACAGGCCTCCTCTCTTCCTGTTTTTAAATCTCTCTTAAAAACATACTTTTATTCCATGGCTTTTAACACTGAGTGATATCCATCCTGTTATGGCGCCCCATAATACACCTGCTGTGAACCTGTTTTCATGTTTTTATGTTCTATTTATTTTAGTTATTTATTTTTTGTCGTGCTCTGTTTGTGTTGTGTTGTGTTTGCTCGGTTCTCGTATTATCTTTTAATCTGCCCATTGTACAGCACTTTGGCTACCTCTGTGGTAAATTTTAAATGTGCTTTATAAATAAAGTTGATTTGATTTGATTTGAACAAGAAACGCAACA